>NC_135564.1:20183106-20195606 GCF_964340395.1 Glandiceps talaboti | reverse complement strand
CTGTCTGTCTTTTATATATGTCTGTCTGTCTGTCTGTCTGTCTGTCTGTCTGTCTGCCTGTCTTTTATTTGTTTGTCGCATTTCTTATTTATTTTCTATAAGTGTAGTAGTATACATCGATATTCAGAAATGTCTCAAATCGATGTAAAATGAATTTACCTTCATTTATCACCACGGCTACAGAATATCAAAGCTCGGTTTCTATGGACACATACACACCATGACCTGTACTGTACACTGTACTGTACGTCATACAACATATACATTCTCTAAGTTGTGACAGCCGAATTATCTAAATCATTCTTGTTTTTAATAAATTAAAACCGACATGGAAAAATTTTTTCGTTTAAATTCAGTAATTTATACTTGCAACATCTGGAAATATCGTATTTTAATGTGTATTTAAATAATTTATTAGCATAGGGATGCCTAAGTTACGAGCATCATTTGTTACAGTATTACTGTAAAAACAAGTTTGGTCACATGACTGATCTGGGCAGGAGGCCATATTCCTGAAGGTTGAGTATTCACCATTAGAAATCACTGTTTATATTTAGAAATGACTTGAATCATTGTATTACGTACGTAATACATGGAGAAAGCCACAAATACTTTAAAACGTTTAGTAGACTGTATCGTGGTACGTCATCGAATACTTTCATGACATCACACATAAATAAATCCTGTACTGTCGGAAACTTTTATTACTTGAAGAAGTTATGAAACTGATCAAATAAAATTGTTTATTTTTTTCACAAACACCTTGTCTGTGATAACTTGGAGCACATGCATCTTGTTTTTTGTCTCCTAGAAAAGAATTCGAAGTTGCTGACTTCGAAAATGAACACAAACCCGAAACCACAAGAAATTTTGCCAAATATACTCGGTAAAAGACCGTTCCCGCGTATAACTTGGTTTAAATTATGGCCAAAACATTTCGTGCCTTTCAGACTGTCAAAATTTTAAAGTTCGCTCTCCCTTTCCACCTCATTTTTTCGTAACCCCCCCCCCTTATTTCTTATATTGCTAAATCTAATACATCTCAAACACTGTTTCAATATTTTAACAGCTAAAGGGTATAAATAAATGTAATACAGCCCGAATTAAGAATGGTAAATAAGGGCCTAGCCCGCATCACGTCAAACTGATGAAGAGTTGTAACCGGAGCAAGCAGGATTATCATACACATTGAGGGTCAATGTAAACAATGTGTCTTTACACCATGTTTTACCACTAGACAGACTAATCCGTTAGTTCACGATAATTTCGAGTAATACCTCGACGAAACACCGCAAATGATAAGGTAATGGTCAAAAATGAGACACTGGAGTAGTGGAAATAACAAACTCACGAATAAAATAGTATCACAATACGAAAACGAGAACGGATTGAACTTGTTTTATCAAGTAAAGTAATTACGGCTAATAAACCTAATAAATCGAGCATTCAAGTACTTGTTTCTTTTTTCGTCATAGCCTAGAGTTTTGGGGGATAAAATTTTACACCCCATAATTATATTGTATCGCTCATCTACACTGCACAACCTGTAAGCTCGCTGAAAAAAAAGTCGATGTATAAATGTATACTGTATGACCAAGGCCAGACTATTACATAAATAACTATCAAAACTTCTACCGATAAACGCTTTAGCACATTGAGGTTAGGGACCAGTCATTTTCTTTGGCTGGGGGTAGGGTGGAGGGGGTGGATTGAAGGGGACGCCTTGGTTTTTAAATTGGCAGTACGAGATATAAGAAACAAGAAAACTTTATCTCTCGTAAGAGAAATTATGGTAAAATGGTTCCATATAATTAAACATAATATTGAAATGTAGATGAAGATACAATATAATAATATACACATGGTTTATGTCTTAAAATGAAATAGGAACTTTAAAAGACTCACAATACACAATTACATACACATTACAAAGTTTATCATTAAAATCTTCTAAATATTACACTACTTAGATCTCTGTAAGTCAGATGTAGTGATAAAACAAAGCAACGTAGAGTAAATATCGTTTAAAGAATCATCTAGTTTGGTTTAATATTCTGATTGAAGTGGGCACAAAACTCGATTTGGTTCTGACTGTTCTGAATTTTGGGACATTTAATCGTCTCCCTGATGACAGAAGTTTCTTGAGACATAACATGGCCTTTATCATTTATCATTTTTAGCTTTTTTCTGTACACGAAATGTAAACAGTTCATTCAAATAAGTCCACTACTTTACGACACACATTTACAATCGTGTTCAACACAGTAGAGGAACATCCTGTATTGAAAACGTTGGCTAGGGGAGTCACTGTGTTCTGGATTGTGATGGAAGAAAAACATTTCTAGAAATTGACAAGACCTTGCCTGAACTGTGGTAGTTGTTCTTGTCCCCATTTCTTACCTATACTCTTTGATAGTAAGAGTGACGATAACGTACAGAATACATGATCATAAAAAGTAGATATAGTATTAGAGATATCCAAGATTGTATAACATTGACTAGGCAAGTGGTAACAGAAACTGAGAATACTTCTTTTATTGGCGTTTGTCTTGATAGCAACTTGACGTGGAGGCGACATACCACTGAAGTTAAGAAGAAAATTTGCAAATATGTTGGTATTTTATATAAGTTAAGAGAAACCGTGTCAATTTCAGTTCTTGTTATGTTATACAACACTTTCATATTACCACATATAACGTATGGACTTGAAATCTGGGGCAGTACGTACAAAACATATTTACGTGATATTTTACTGATACAAAAGAAAATTGTGCGTATCATAACACGTATGAAGTATGATGCACACACTGCTCCACTTTTCCGCACACTAGGCATTCTTGACATTTTTAAACAGTATGAATTTCAAGTCGGCATATTTGTTCACGATGCTCTGTATAATATGCTCCCAGCACACTTTGATAACTATTTTTCTTACATTAGCCATAACCATGAAACAAGACAAAAACTGAACAAAGATCTCCACACACCTAAGTATAGAAGTGGTTTTGGACAATCATCAATTAAGTTTGCAGGCGCCAAAATCTGGAATAGTTTACCACACGATATTCGTAGTATTTCTTCCAAAAGTCTTTTTAAAAAGAAGTTTAAACAATTTCTTCTTGACGAGTCCTGTGTATTGTAATTTATACAAGTTTTCCTTTGCACCATTCCTTGTTGTTGTAGTTGTTTTTCCTCCGAAGTCATGAGAACAGCAAATATGTGTAAATAGTAATCCTCAGATTAAGTATATTTCGAGTAGCTAGACTCGATTAGTCTATGCATGACTATTTCTAGCTACATTTCCTACAATTGTCGTCACACGTCCAATTGAAGTGGACGAAATTGTCACTGTCGTTGCTGTTGTTATTTTGTTTTGTTTGTTTTTCGTAGGAAATAAAGTTATTATTATTATTATTATTATTATTATATACATATACATGTATAATAGCTACCACACTAGTTACAGAACATATTGTACATGTCATTTCAATACTTGGCTGTTTCAAAATCATCCATATCTGTAAAAGAACGCTGTTTTGATTATAAGACTAGTACGTGTAGTGTATGTGACCATCCTAATGTAGTCTAAAACAGTGTTGTCAAATAACTAACCGTCGATTGCAGTGAGATGTTGTATGCCATCCATTCTCTATGTCAGCTACTATGTTTGTGCAGGCTGTTGTAGTCAGTGACTATTTACTTGCTTTGCACTATTGACGTCATTTGCTGATCGATTACACTTAGAGACATCACATACTGGTTTGATGATAAAAGCAATTGAAACAGTATACTTTTATATGTACATGTGATATGGGTGCTACTATACTTTTACAAACGATCGTGGCGAATCACACAAAGGGCGACCGTTCTTTTGTGTATCCATGGTTATGAACTGTCATACAACATAATATCACAGAGGCTTGAAATTGGCCATAATTGTTTCAGATGTGTGTGTGTGTGTGTGTGTGTGTGTGTGTGTGTGTGTGTGTGTGTGTGTTGTTTACTTCTTCTTCTTCTTCTTCTTCTTCTTCTTCTTCTTCTTCTTCTTCTTCTTCTTCTTCTTCTTCTTCTTTTTTACAAAGATTTGTTTTTTGTTTATCGTTTTTTTTTAAAAATCTTTTCCCTACAAGATGCAATGTAATAAAGTAATGATTTGAAAAGCTGGTGTATTTTTTCTAAATCAATTTTTCCTCTTCTTTTGCTTTACTATGACTACCTTTTCAAATCATTATTTTATTACATGACATCTTGTAGGAAAAAGATATTTTTTTTAAAGAAAAGAGAGTAAACGATACACAAAAAACAAAAAGCAAATTGAACAAATATTGCTAATTTCAAGCCCCTGTGATAATACATGTACACGTACTACCAAAATAGAGTGACTATGGAGTTTCAATTAGGCGGCACGGTGTTTTTCACGACTCCCACAAGGTTTTTGTTGTTACAAATTACATAAAACCAAAATGTAGACACTGATAGCGCGCAAGCATCAAAATGGTACATTTGATCTCTGTAGCAGTGTTAACACAAATCAATATCACCGTTCGGTGAAACAAGGAATTTTCAAACAGAAACTGTTTTTTTTTGTATTCACGATGAGAAAAAGTGTAATATTTCATGTGTGGGCGCGCTACCATGGCATGTACGTGTTTTAGTGGTTTAATTGATAAGAACATGAAGAAAAACATGTGAGATGTAAACAAAAACAAAACAAAAAAACGCCATGCCACCTAATTTAAACTCTACAGTCTTTCTGGTTTAGTTGTAAATCCTCTAAGTATGACAGCCTAGGTATCTAAATCATTGTTATATCTCAATCAAAACTGGTTTATAAAACTATTAACATAACAAATGTGTTTAGTCCATTGTGCATTTAATTTATAAGAGGGATTTTAAAATCATAAAGAAGGAAGTAACCTAAATCTCATCATTTATAATGACAACAAATGGAACGTACGTTTTAAAACTGAATTTGAACGCCATTTTGAAAAACGTAAGGTTGAAATTACCCAACGGTTTAACGGAAGACAAGCGATCATCAAACCATAGACATTTACTGTCACCAGGAAACTACTAAGACACAAAGTAAAACTATCGTCGCCATATGTTGACATAAACTTGTAAACTATCAATGGATATTTGATGGTAGGGTGGCGTCTCTGATAGTCCAGTTCCTATACAGTATCGTTACCATTTACACCTCCACTCACAGTATAGTCAAAGTCGTTACTCTATAAGTCCTGAGATGCGTGGGATGCAATTTAAAATTCATCCACAGCCACCCACACAGTCATTAACATCATGTTTTTGTCAATCAGTCACAAAATTCTAACCAATAACACAGTCCTTCATAAAGTTTAGTGTTTATTGGGGCAGTTCTGTAATGTCCATATATGGTATATTTGTTAGCCGAGGACTGTTTACGTCACTGTAGCAGTTGGGGTTCACTGATTGGATGAACAAATTTTTGTGCTGATTGAGGGACTTTGACTAAACGTGGTCTAGTTAGAAACCACGTTGGCAAACAGACTACGTCTCTGATAGCAAGTTTTCTTCAACTGGTCGCACATTCAACCACATTTAGTGTTTATACTATCTTAGTTACCAGGTCATTATATCCACATAACTAAGACACAGCTATCAACCACTTGTGTAATCTACCTTATACAACAAACAATTTTATTTTTAGTTTGTGTCTAGCTCAGTTTACCAATAGCTTGATTTCGCTTACTAGTATTTATTTGTCAATTTCATTGCTTTTCTTCTTTCTTGAGAGGTATTGAATCGACACATGTGGTATACACTGTCAATAGAATCGTTAGTTTTTAATACGAGACAGGGGAAGAGGAGGGGGATCGGACGGGAGGAAGATATTGTAAAGATAGAAGTTATAGTGGTGTCTGACCATTCACAATTAATCGCTATCTGTGATGTGATATACAGTTTGTGTGTTGTAAAGAGGTCCTGTATATATGGAGACAGTGAAACAGTCCCTCTCTCTCCGATTTGCTACATGGATACTGGATGTATTATAAATAGCATTAACACTACTAAACAGATGACCAAATATGACCTGTATGTATATAAGAATATTATACAATTCTAGTATGTAAAAGTATACTAAGTTTGCACATTCTAATTCATCATTATGATGTTGAAAGAGATCTAATTAAGTAGCAAGGATTTGTCCTGTTTTAAATGGTCCGTGGGTAATTTCAGCTATTAAACCCACCTTGAAGCCGCACAGAACACAGTGAAAGATAGACAAATCGTTTAACATGGTACGAATAAATGGGGCATATCAACTATAGCCAACAAATACTTTGTGCCCATATATAGATGGATACACAAGCACCACCGATAGCGTAGATAACACCAACTTTAACACACCAGTCTTGCCCGAAATATCTACGTCAATATTAACAGTATTAAAGTTGTATCTACGTCAGTATTAATAGTCTGAGTAGTAGTGCTATCTATGGCATCCAATCTCAAAATCGCTCTCTACGTCTAGCTCAATAAGGTCCCAGTGTTATAAGATCAAATTTCTAATTCAACCTAATCCACTACCCAGTCGTTGACATTGTCTTTGCCAAATTATGATCACTTGATGTTTATTGGAAGCTGTTATGTGATGTCCAACTATTATATGGTATATTTGTCAGCACAAGATGATACTAAGCTTATACGATACATTATTTACATCATTCCAACAATTGGGGAAATTGGTTAGTTGCATGAACAACTTTTGGTGCATGATTTCTCACTGACTTAGACGGGTTGGTGAGAAGACACGATACCACGCGTAGCAACTAGAGACTGTAGTCTGAGGAATAGATACTTCTGCGTGACTGTGTTTTATACAACCGTTCGACAATATTTCCGTTTGCCTCCGAAATTGTTTAATTTGCCCGGAAGCAAGATCTAGGTTAATCGCGCTTATATATGACAAAATCGACGGTATAACATGACGACATGTGTTACTAATAACTGTACTAGTAATACCATTTAACTATATTTTAACTGTAATTTAATATTTAAGTAAACTCTGAATCAATGGTCATATAGATTAGCAGATTTCATCAGATGACAAAACAGTTTTTTATTTGTAGTTGTATCTTGTTACTCGAGAGCTCATAAGAGCAAGTGACACGTTACGTTAATGTGTACACGAAAATCTAAAATCTTATTCAAAGTAATTTCTGTGTATCCGTCAATATAATAGTGTCACACTAACCTTATAATCGAATATGAATGTGTAATTAATGCAAGCTACAGATCTGCTTTGCATGTGAAAAACTGAAATGTACATTTGTCAATACCTGTACACATGTGACCCCTAATGGCCGACATGAAATGATAGCCCTGGTGGTTCCGAGTATTTTATTGCTGTTTTTATCAGAATATAAACAGAAAGATTTTATCATCGATTTCAGAAGTATTGGAACACCCGTGATTTTACTATCCTAATTAATAATATCCGCCAGAGTGGAACTGCGGGTTTTTTCCTAAATAAAAAAAATTTAAATTTTTTTTAAAAAAGTATTGCAGCTCGCCTTGCTTAAGACTTTGAAGGCTTTGTTACCAACAATAAAAATACTGCCGGACTAGTTATTTATAGGTAACTCTTTTTAATGGCAACACGTGCCGTGCTGCTGACACTGAAATCACAAATAATTCACATAAAAGGATGCAAAACTAAGGATTTAATTATTATGGCCTAAGTACCTCTATATATATCTTTCGGACATTGCTTCTGGGATCAGTATCGACGAAGCTCTCTTCGTGTGTCTATCCAAGATCGAAACTTGGCAAACAGGTAAATTAAATTTTAACTTTTTTTCCCTGTTGTAACTTGAATTTCTCGTTCAGGTACACAGTTATGTTTTTTGCACCGATCACATTTCTGTGATATGACATTATTTCCATTCTCATATTTGTCAAAATAATAGAAGATGAAAAGATTGGGAGTCATACTATTATTGGCATCGGTTGCCGTAGTATTGGTATCTACCGCCAAAATTACGAAGAGAGGGGTAAGTGTTCAGCAATTTTTCAATATTCTAAGTTTGTGTACCCTCATGTGAATCATTGTATTAGCATAATTAATTTACGCCGCGAAAATCATCGCGAGTTTCAAACTCAGTACACATTTTTTTTCCAATTGCTTCCTTAGTTCTGGGTAACGTAACGTTTTACGTTAATCAGATCTAACATAACTGAGTTTTAGAGAGAAAAAAGGCGTACCTCTAATCTTGATCATATTTTTACCTGATTTTACAACTTTTTGTCTCGTTATCTCGTCATGAACAACATCCCTCATTCAAATTTAGTTATTTTGGTAAAAAGGTGATCTGATCTGATCTGATCTGATCTGATCTGATCTGATCTGATCTGATCTTAAATAAGGTATCACAGATATTAATGTTTTGTACCTTAATTTCTGGTGTTATATATATATAAGTTTGAACATATAATAAATGAAGACACATTGTATCTTGTAACAAATCGAAATTAATATAATTTTCGCCTATGATTCTATGAAATAAGCATGCTTCAGATACAGGCAATGAGTCAATTTTCTGAGTCCATTCAGCAAAAGCGAAAAAATAGTTGATGAACGTAACCGGACCGTCTCCCCGTTTGATCCACGTGTCCACTGTCAAGATATTACTGTGTCCGTCTCCCTCTCGGTATACTCCCCTTTCCCCTTTCCCTATCGGTATACTCCCCTTTCCCCTCTCCCCTCTCGATATACTCCCCTTTCCCCTCTCCCCTCTCGGTATACTCCCCTTCCCCCTCTCCCTATCGGTATACTCCCCTTTCCCTATCGATCTACTCCCCTTTCCCCTCTCGGTATACTCCCCTCTCCCTATCGGTATACTCCCCTCTCCCCTTTCCCTATCGGTATACTCCCCTCTCCCCTTTCCCCTCTCGGTATACTCCCCTCTCCCTATCGGTATACTCCCCTCTCCCCTTTCCCTATCGGTATACTCCCCTCTCCCCTTTCCCTATCGGTATACTCCCCTCTCCCCTCTCCCTATCGGTATACTCCCCTCTCCCCTCTCCCTATCGATCTACTCCCCTTTCCCTCTCGGTATACTCCCCTCTCCCTATCGGTATACTCCCCTCTCCCCTCTCCCTATCGGTATACTCCCCTTTCCCTCTCGGTATACTCCCCTCTCCCTATCGGTATACTCCCCTTTCCCCTCTCCCCTCTCGGTCTACTCCCCTTTCCCCTCTCGGTATACTCCCCTTTCCCCTCTCGGTCTACTCCCCTTTCCCCTTTCCCTATCGGTATACTCCCCTTTCCCTCTCGGTATACTCCCCTCTCCCTATCGGTCTACTCCCCTTTCCCCTCTCGGTCTACTCCCCTTTCCCCTCTCGGTATACTCCCCTTTCCCCTTTCCCTATCGGTATACTCCCCTCTCCCTATCGGTATACTCCCCTCTCCCCTCTCGGTATACTCCCCTCTCCCCTCTCGGTATACTCCCCTTTCCCCTCTCCCTATCGGTCTACTCCCCTTTCCCCTCTCGGTATACTCCCCTCTCCCCTTTCCCTATCGGTATACTCCCCTTTCCCTATCGGTATACTCCCCTCTCCCCTCTCGGTCTACTCCCCTTTCCCCTTTCCCTATCGGTATACTCCCCTTTCCCTATCGGTATACTCCCCTTTCCCTATCGGTATACTCCCCTCTCCCCTCTCGGTATACTCCCCTCTCCCCTCTCGGTCTACTCCCCTTTCCCCTTTCCCTATTGGTCTACTCCCCTTTCCCTATCGGTCTACTCCCCTTTCCCCTCTCGGTATACTCCCCTTTCCCCTTTCCCTATCGGTATACTCCCCTTTCCCTATCGGTATACTCCCCTCTCCCTCTCGGTATACTCCCCTCTCCCTCTCGGTCTACTCCCCTTTCCCTCTCGGTCTACTCCCCTTTCCCTATCGGTATACTCCCCTTTCCCCTCTCCCCATCGGTATACTCCCCTCTCCCTCTCGGTCTACTCCCCTTTCCCCTTTCCCTATCGGTATACTCCCCTCTCCCTCTCGGTCTACTCCCCTTTCCCTATCGGTATACTCCCCTTTCCCTATCGGTATACTCCCCTCTCCCTCTCGGTCTACTCCCCTTTCCCCTCTCGGTCTACTCCCCTTTCCCCTCTCGGTCTACTCCCCTTTCCCCTCTCGGTATACTCCCCTTTCCCTATCGGTATACTCCCCTTTCCCTATCGGTATACTCCCCTTTCCCCTATCGGTATACTCCCCTTTCCCCTTTCCCCATCGGTCTACTCCCCTTTCCCTATCGGTATACTCCCCTCTCCCTCTCGGTCTACTCCCCTTTCCCCTTTCCCTATCGGTATACTCCCCTCTCCCTATCGGTATACTCCCCTTTCCCCTTTCCCTAACGGTATACTCCCCTTTCCCTATCGGTATACTCCCCTTTCCCTATCGGTATACTCCCCTTTCCCCTTTCCCTATCGGTATACTCCCCTCTCCCTATCGGTATACTCCCCTTTCCCTAACGGTATACTCCCCTCTCCCTATCGGTATACTCCCCTTTCCCTATCGGTATACTCCCCTTTCCCCTTTCCCTAACGGTATACTCCCCTCTCCCTATCGGTATACTCCCCTTTCCCTATCGGTATACTCCCCTTTCCCTATCGGTATACTCCCCTTTCCCCTTTCCCTAACGGTATACTCCCCTCTCCCTATCGGTATACTCCCCTTTCCCTATCGGTATACTCCCCTTTCCCCTTTCCCTAACGGTATACTCCCCTCTCCCTATCGGTATACTCCCCTTTCCCCTTTCCCTATCGGTCTACTCTCCCGGGGGCAGGCTACACCACGGGCAGGTTACACCACGAGCAGGCTACACCACGGACAGGCTTCACTACGAGCAGGCTACGCCACGAGCAGCTACACCACGAGCAGGCTACACCACGGGCTGGCCGCAACACCAAGAGCAGGCTATACTTGGATTGGTTTGAGTCATACATGTACGTGTACGTTAACAACTGTATGTGAACAGCTAAAATGCTGAACCCCCAATGAGCTCCAATCAACCCAGTTATACAAATAGGGACCTGGTATGGCAGGAGTGTGAAATGGTGTGTATGCTTCCCAAGGAATTGAAGAATCGATAGGATCGTTATACCGATATAGGTCCTTTTCTGGATAATAGTTTGTACAACATTATGCTATGATCACGATATCCAATGTTGGAAGGCTAGGCCTAAGACCACTACAGAAAATCATATTATACATAGTGGTCTGAGGGAAGCCGCACTTTAAAAATGACATGCGTACTATAATTATATCATTAGTCGAACAGAAAATACAGGATTTGCAAGGAAGTCTAAAACAAATTATACAACACCTTGCAACATTGGAACCAAAATGAATGAATAAACAATGGCATTCATTCCCTATAAGATAGGTGGTTTTTGTATTATTTTGGAAGTGATTCTAACTATATTGTGTACTAACTGCTATATTATACTTTTCTTCTTTATTCCATTAATTCTACTTATGAAATCATAAATTTCCTACACTAAGCTTTAGCTCGTAAAAGTTATACTCCCAATATCAGCTATCTATTATATGTACAAGGATTCATACTCAACGGTCAAAATGTTCACAATCGCGATCACCTCCTCCCTTGTTAATTTACATGAATATCTAATCAATATGTTATTTCCCAATTATTCTTTACTTAAAATATTAGTAATATAAGTATTTTGAATGGTTTGTATGGGTTCCTGTTTTATTCATTCTTTTGTCAATTCACTGTTTATCGACAGAAAACAATTATATTGTCTGTTTTTTCTACTTTTACCAAATCCTCTTATCGAAATAAACCCATCCATAATCTGATAATTGCCGTTATATCAGTTACAATGACAATGCGTGTCAGTATAAATCATTTTATGTTCGGATTATAAACATCGAATGAAATCGTCAGCTAATATGGGGTGTATCATATGATAGATCCATTTCAATGCAAACATGTCAACATGTACATGTGCCGCACAGTTCGACGCGAACGTACTCAGAACGGAACCCTGAATGCAAGTTAACAGCAGGACTACCTAGTCCCTGGCAACTTGCATCCAAGGTTTACAATGCAAATATCCACCAATTCATATTTCTTCGTCGGAGACATCCATTTTGAGTGTTGTGCAGGACAGATATCAAACAAAAGTATAAATAAGTTTATGGTGTGACAGATATTGCTCTTTGAATGCATTTATTAAATCCTGTGTACTTATAGGGGCTGCATAAGTTTATATACTTAGCTACGCAAGAAGTTGAGGCAGTAACAAAAGCACACAATGCAATTACAACTTACTGCAACTTTTTCACAAATATTTCCAATTGCAGTGTTATTGTTCGGCCTATGTAGGCAGCACTCTGAGACTCGATGGTGGTGTCAAGTAAAGTTGTCATCTAAATGCATCTATACATATTTCCGAACTTTTCTTTTTTCCCATTAAAATTTCATTGACAAA
>NC_135564.1:20060606-20178106 GCF_964340395.1 Glandiceps talaboti | reverse complement strand
TCTTTTACTTTCTCACACAGAATTCGACAGCCATTTTAAAATCATTTTGATCTCTATTTCAAAAATAAGCATGGTCGCCATTTTAATTTTAATTTTAATTTTTTATTTTTTTAACAGAAAATGGATTGGAGTTTTCAAAGTAACAAAGTGACAGCAAAGATTTAAAACAATTATTGTTACGGCTGATACTGCATTAAGTTTTCTTTGTTATGGTTAACTCCTCTTTAGTCAGATTATCCTCATTTTTAGCAAATTTACTCCAGCTTTTTATTTTGGAAATTTCAGCATACTATTATGACATGAGCAAACAATGTCACATAATTTTGTGTTTAATAACAGTATTTTACAATATCAGTTCATTCTGAAAATATAAGATGGCAAGGTTTACACATACTAGTATAGCAATGTTATTTTGTTCACTTCTGATGGGTGTGATGAAAAACCAATAATAATTCTCAAAACGTTGACCAGAAAATATCACAAGTGTTCACTTCAAGTTTTTATTCAAACATCTATGGATATGTTATGCTGTTTCTATGGCTCACATCTCTTAAGCACAGTGCTGTAGAATGCTCGTGGACCAATTTCTCTGAAAATTAGTTCTTGAAATCGCTCAGAACTTTGCCAAATGAAAGGTTGCAATTCCTTTAAAAATAATGAAGGGAGTTTAGGGCTGAATGTAAAACATGCATACATTAAAATACTACCAGAAATCCAGCACCATGTCTCACATCAGAGGTAAATTACAGTTACCGTTCGATTCCGGATTTCCATGCTACCAATTTTTCTACGGCATTCTAAAATGGATGGGTTTGAAAACGACCAAATACGTTTGTTTCCTTAGTTTAAATTTTAAGTAGTACCAAATGTGTAGCATTTTTATTTTCCGAGAGGCACTTTATTTACTGTAAGCACTAGGTTATAAAGTATATATTTTATCTTATAACAGGTGAATGGAAAGACTGTGGCTGCATTTCCCCATATCCTAAGTTCAGATATTTCCCTGGAAAAGTCTTACGAAAACCAAATACGTGTACGGGCATTTGGTAGATTTGCAGTTACTTGGGATGGCCATGCCACTATCCAAACTTATCTATACAACAACCTTCATGGCAAGATATGTGGTTTACTTGGTGATGCTGATGGTGATGACAGCAATGATCTACGCATGCCTGATGGCAGAATAACTGACAACATACATGAACTCGGCAAAAGCTGGGAGGTTCCTGGGAGGTACGAACATTCTACCAAAAAATTAACCGTGAATTTACCAGTAAATAGTATATATTAGCACTCATGAACATTCTTGGTGGACATTCAACTGTTGTCGCAGGCCTTCATTAGTACTACAAATTATAACCAATACACACAAAATAACCTGCAACTACAAACTGTCAGTCTTGTTCACTCTATGATAGATGGCGCTGTTTATAATCGAAAAGCTCTCAGTTTATCAAATTATGTCGTGTATTGTGTATGTATCTGTACATAGTGGTATAAATGGTGTGCTTCTGAAGATTTTCAAAATCTCCCAAGTGTAAGTGTAATTTACAAACAAATGTAAAAATATAAAATCTTAGTCTCAATAAAACTCGACGTGTTTCAAAAACACTGGCCAACAGAGCATATCAGCAAGTATAGCAATTTACTGATGCCAAAGAAAATGTTTGTGTGTGAAAAGTTCAACACAGAAGAAAAGTGTGCACGTATCAAGGTGGTAGTGTCAAAAGAGATATCAGTTAATAGTCTCATAGAAATTTGTAATTTACGAAGTTCAAGTTCAAACATTGAACAAGTATGTTGTACGTTTACAATTATGTACAAACTAATATCAAACATTTCAAATACCTTATAATCGTTTTCAACCAAACTAACACAACTGCAAATACACAAACATTTACGAAAGATTTCAATTGACAGCCTCTAGCCTTGTTCACTCACTGCCACTAGAGGGCGTAGTAGCAGATTTCAAATTCTTTCAAATCTATGCATATTTATCCATTATTGTACTCAAATATATGTACTTAAGGAAGCTTAATGAGGGAACAGGAGTACTTTTTTAAAACCATGGGAATAACTACTCCCATGGTAAAAAAAAAGAAGCTACTCACATGGTTTAAAAAACTACTCCTGTATGCTCATTAAGTTTCCATATGTACCCTCTTACCAGTCATTGATTCATTAAAACATCTTCAGAGTATCACAGATTATTAAACTCGGAAGGAATAAGCACAGCTCAACTCTTATTACTATGACAACACAACAGTGCCATTTATTAATTGAAGAAAGCTACATACTGTTCTTTTCTTTCATTTTCTAGTGTGTGCTGAAACAAAGAAGACATCTGACACCAAATGAAGATGGAGACTTGTCCTGGCTGAATAATATACTTAATCTTCTTGAGAGCAATATTTGAACATGATTCACAAGATGGGTGTAAGATAGTTCAATGGATTACCTGTGTACCTGTAAATCAGCATTACTATACATATTTATTTGGGGATATATTATTTTTGTTTTAACCTAAGAAGTATTTTACGGTTCTCATTTTGTTGGTGGTTCATTTTCAATTTGTCATTATATGTACTTGTGATATCTAAGACAGGAATATATCATAAAATAAAGACTTAATACTATCAAAGCATAAATACTGTCTTTCGCTGAACATTACTTGTTACATTTCACTGCATCAAAGTATAGTAAACTATAAGTAGTCTTGCCTCTCTACACTACTTTAGCTATTAAAGTAAGGGACGGTCGCACAATGTTGCTTAAGCTCAACAAAAAAACATCATTCATTTAAATAAAAAAAAACCTCCCCCTCCCCCCCAAATGAACATTCACAAGAGTGACATCAAGCATTTATATAGCTGTCACACCACTACAACTGATGTAATGTAAAAACATGATTGTAAACACATTAAAATACTACCAGAAACCCACATATCTCACATCAGAGGTAAATTATAATTACGGTTTAATTCTGGATTTCAATGCTACCAATTTTTCTAGTTCCTCTCTTCAGTCTCCATCACCCATATTCATCTTTCTTTGTCCTCAAAAATGTAGTATTATCAATTATTACTTATGCCTTAAAGCTAGTGACCAATACAGAGAGTTCCTGTGAACAATAGTGATCCTAAAGTCAATGAGTTGTCTTCTCACATGACACAAGGGAAGAGTATATCAGGACAAAGCTACCAGTGCTGTGGTGACATATTAGCTCACCATGGCTGTGGTGACATATTAGCTCACCATGGCTGTGGTGACATATTAGCTCACCATGGCTGTGGTTGGAGGACATGAGTTTGACTCTGACTGTATCACATTTCTGTTCTTTCTCAAGTTCCACTTTGATAACACACCCATGAATCTATCATATACACAAAGTATTAAATATGATCAAAGCCATCAACAAAAGCATATTTTGTTGAGAAAGGTCACTAAACTAACTACACAGGCACTTTTGACGTAGAAATCTAACTGGGAGGGCAAAGATATGACCTTTGTTCTACCTCAAATAAACAATTTCTGACGTCTGTTCTTGATGCTATTGTGAAGTTAAATTTGAGGTCATGATATATTTTACTATTTGAGACTTCATACTGAAGACTGTTATACTAGGTATAATTATTTTGAATACTTCTTTTCATACAGCCTTCAGTGATTGGCTTAGATCGTGTCATGTGGTCTGAATTAGTGACCTTGATTTGCATATATAGAGGACACTACATGTATTCCTATTCTATTTTTACCAGGGCACTATTCATGTAGCACAGGCAGTCCTACCGGTGATTTGCTTTGAAATTGTCCTTGAAAAGAATGTGTGTGGAAAGGTGATGTGTTATAAAACAGTTATTGCCTGGCCTTACTAAGACACTAGTAGAGGTCTTATTTCCCCTTGTGCTGTGATGTGATGAAGAAACTAAACTATTTCACTCAGCTTTCAATATTGGGAAATAGTTCTTACATAACATCTCCCTAGACAGCTACTCATAAACTATACATGTATGTCCACACACATTGGTAGGGCATAAAACACAAAACAACAAATACAAGCCATCGATATTCAGCATGTTCATGTACGTGAAATTACTTCGTAAAGTGGCACAAACTCAAGTTTATAAGTTTTTTTACTCAAGTGAAAATACTTGCATAAAATCACATTCCAGTATAATATTAATGTTGATGCATGTCTTCTATAACATTATAATTGTCTTCTGGCATTGTAAGAAAAGTTGATTGCATAGTAGGAATTTTATGATTTTTTTTTTATATGTATCATAAATTACGTCATTGGATCGTTTATAAGTTATATCTTAACACCAGGTTTAGGTTTAGTCTATTGCAAGTGATGGCTAAGTATGCTTCAGTAAGTACAATAACGTGAGTACCTTAAAAATATGCAGTAAAAACTATGTCAAAATATGTATAAACTCAGCTTGTGCCCCTTTAATCAATCATTACAACTATCACAAGAACAATGTCATAGCCGTTCAGTTCAGAACTTTCATTTTTATTTATTATCCAATGTTCAATGTCTTCTCTCAGATTACAGCTGTTTTCAGACTGGTTATAGTCAACAAACAGAAATAACCAACACCCTGAATTTATATTACAATGGCAGTGACAAAATATAAATGCTTACGTTCTTAACCCTTTAATGACTTGGTTTCTGTAACTCTATGTAATCACACCCTGTATATATAGGGTGTCAGGCTTTAATGACTTGGTTTCTGTAACTCTATGTAATCACACCCTGTATATATAGGGTATCAGGCTTTAATGACTTGGTTTCTGTAACTCTATGTAATCACAACCAGTATATATAGGGTATCAGGCTTTAATGACTTGGTTTCTGTAACGCTATGTAATCACACCCTGTATATATAGGGTGTCAGGCTTTAATGACTTGGTTTCTGTAACGCTATGTAATCACACCCTGTATATATAGGGTGTCAGGCTTTAATGACTTGGTTTCTGTAACGCTATGTAATCACACCCTGTATATATAGGGTGTCAGGCTTTAATGACTTGGTTTCTGTAACGCTATGTAATCACACCCTGTATATATAGGGTGTCAGGCTTTAATGACTTGGTTTCTGTAACGCTATGTAATCACACCCTGTATATATAGGGTGTCAGGCTTTAATGACTTGGTTTCTGTAACGCTATGTAATCACACCCTGTATATATAGGGTGTCAGGCTTTAATGACTTGGTTTCTGTAACGCTATGTAATCACACCCTGTATATATAGGGTGTCAGGCTTTAATGACTTGGTTTCTGTAACGCTATGTAATCACACCCTATATATAAGGTATCAGGCTTTAATGACTTGGTTTCTGTAACGCTATGTAATCACACCCTGTATATATAGGGTGTCAGGCTTTAATGACTTGGTTTCTGTAACGCTATGTAATTACACCCTATATACAGGGTATCAGGCTTTAATGACTTGGTTTCTGTAACTCTATGTAATTACACCCTATATATAGGGTGTCAGGCTTTAATGACTTGGTTTCTGTAACTCTATGTAATCACACCCTGTATATATAGGGTGTCAGGCTTTAATGACTTGGTTTCTGTAACTCTATGTAATCACACCCTGTATATATAGGGTGTCAGGCTTTAATGACTTGGTTTCTGTAAGGCTATGTAATCACACCCTGTATATATAGGGTGTCAGGCTTTAATGACTTGGTTTCTGTAACTCTATGTAATCACACCCTGTATATATAGGGTGTCAGGCTTTAATGACTTGGTTTCTGTAACTCTATGTAATCACACCCTGTATATATAGGGTGTCAGGCTTTAATGACTTGGTTTCTGTAAGGCTATGTAATCACACCCTGTATATATAGGGTGTCAGGCTTTAATGACTTGGTTTCTGTAACTCTATGTAATCACACCCTGTATATATAGGGTGTCAGGCTTTAATGACTTGGTTTCTGTAACTCTATGTAATCACACCCTGTATATATAGGGTATCAGGCTTTAATGACTTGTTTTCTGTAACTCTATGTAATCACACCCTGTATATATAGGGTATCAGGCTTTAATGACTTGGTTTCTGTAACTCTATGTAATCACACCCTGTATATATAGGGTGTCAGGCTTTAATGACTTGGTTTCTGTAACGCTATGTAATCACACCCTGTATATATAGGGTGTCAGGCTTTAATGACTTGGTTTCTGTAACGCTATGTAATCACACCCTGTATATATAGGGTGTCAGGCTTTAATGACTTGGTTTCTGTAACGCTATGTAATCACACCCTGTATATATAGGGTGTCAGGCTTTAATGACTTGGTTTCTGTAACTCTATGTAATCACACCCTGTATATATAGGGTGTCAGGCTTTAATGACTTGGTTTCTGTAACGCTATGTAATCACACCCTGTATATATAGGGTGTCAGGCTTTAATGGCTTGGTTTCTGTAACGCTATGTAATCACACCCTGTATATATAGGGTATCAGGCTTTAATGACTTGGTTTCTGTAACTCTATGTAATCACATCCTGTATATATAGGGTGTCAGGCTTTAATGACTTGGTTTCTGTAACGCTATGTAATCACACCCAGTATATATAGGGTGTCAGGCTTTAATGACTTGGTTTCTGTAACTCTATGTAATCACACCCTGTATATATAGGGTGTCAGGCTTTAATGACTTGGTTTCTGTAACGCTATGTAATCACACCCTGTATATATAGGGTGTCAGGCTTTAATGACTTGGTTTCTGTAACGCTATGTAATCACACCCTAAATATATAGGATGTCAGGCTTTAATGACTTGGTTTCTGTAAGGCTATGTAATCACACCCAGTATATATAGGGTGTCAGGCTTTAATGACTTGGTTTCTGTAACGCTATGTAATCACACCCTGTATATATAGGGTGTCAGGCTTTAATGACTTGGTTTCTGTAACGCTATGTAATCACACCCTGTATATATAGGGTGTCAGGCTTTAATGACTTGGTTTCTGTAACGCTATGTAATCACACCCTGTATATATAGGGTGTCAGGCTTTAATGACTTGGTTTCTGTAACGCTATGTAATCACACCCTGTATATATAGGGTGTCAGGCTTTAATGACTTGGTTTCTGTAACGCTATGTAATCACACCCTGTATATATAGGGTGTCAGGCTTTAATGACTTGGTTTCTGTAACGCTATGTAATCACACCCTGTATATATAGGATGTCAGGCTTTAATGACTTGGTTTCTGTAACGCTATGTAATCACACCCAGTACAGGGTAGTGTACATTTAAACTATACATCCTGTTCTGGTAGCCATACTTTTAATACAGTACAGGATATTTTACATGTGAAATGAATATTAGACACATTCCAATATAAGCAATACCTGATGTACGACAATGCCCTTTTATAACACTATCTGATACAAACAGGTTGAAGAGTGGATATCTGTGTAACATTACAACATGAAGTAGAAGTATGTATATATGTTAGTTATACAAAATGTACCACAGATCTTAAGTATAAATAGATTTACAATATTGAAGACCCTAACTCTGGCTACGGTGGTTTAAACAAATATTCAATATGTAAAGATACAGCCCCAGCCCCCCCCCCCCCTACACAGACACACATATGTACAAACATAGGTCATTCCACTCTGCCTGCCTCCAGGCAATGCCATTTGGAAGTTAATAAAGAAAACCTATGTCCCACAATGGGCAAATAGTCTAGATTTTGTACAGTTCTTATTTCTGTTGTCATAACTCACTCCAAAACGTACAGTGTTGCCTGTGAAGTATCTCAGTCTGTATGTCAAAAGAAAACAGAGATCAGTATAAAATGTAAGGTGTAAAAAAAAAATGAACTTGCCATATTTCAGGCCCTCCTATGTAGAAGATAGATTCTTTTTCCTAGTGTGGTTTCCCCTGACTATTTATTATATACTTTATTCAATCCTATGAAATATTGAAAGAAAAATAATTTATGTATGCCAATATAAACTTTTGTTATACAAATTCAGTCTCCCATTCAATTATAGGAGACTTGGTCTCACAGGGGGAAAAGGAAGATAAAGGTATATTATGCAAATTCATCAAGACTCTACCATTATAATCTAGGGAGTACAGCTCTCTTAGAGGTGGGAGTACAGTAGTGTATAGACAGGACATATAAATACTGCAGTAACAGTTCAACTACACTGTTGCCAATCTCTCTACAATCTTCCGGTAATCTTCTACAAGTTCTTGGAACATTTTTTCTAAGTTTTGATGTCTTTCTTGTAAACTCTGACCAGCCATGGCAGCAGCTAACTCCTCAGGTTTCAACACTTTGCGCATCTTTTCTAAATCTGCCTTTTCTTTCTGTAAAATAAATACAAATGATAACCTTCATTTATTGCACTGACCAACATTCTTTGCACAGCTACCATGTAATGAAAGGCATATTCTTATAAAGTTATTATTTGTTTTATTCTATTGAAATAAGTTTATTTTCTAAAAGTATATTTTTGATATATATAATCTAATTTGTCACAATCCAAAACACAATGACCCCCCCCCCACTACACACTTTCAAAGCAGGATTACTTCTACCCCTAACCAAGACATTTCTGTCAATATAAATTTTACATCACAATTGGGTTTTTATCCAATAAAAGGCAAATTTATCATTTACTTATTTAATTGCAATTTTTAGTCTAAAAGTTCTTACCTGATACGGAATATTCAACCTTTTCTTGACGTCCAATCGGTACTGTCGAAACTGTTCTGCATTGCTTTCATCTGTAACTCGTAATCTCAGAATTTCATAAATTCTCCTTGCTTGTTTCTGTAAAGGATAAAATACCAGCCAGTTAAAGCTATCATCTGAAAATACTCAATAATAATGTATGTGTTTGATTTGTTTGTTGTTATTATTATGCACATGTCCAGTGTCAATGATGTAACAAGTGTCAATCCAGTGTCAAAGGTTAAACTAACATAATTTGCATATTTTTCATCCTAAAATTGTCTCCACTAAATGTCAAAGGTTAAACTAACATAATTTGCATATTTTTCATCCTAAAATTGTCTCCACTAAGTGTCAAAGGTTAAACTAACATAATTTGCATATTTTTCATCCTAAAATTGTCTCCACTAAGTGTCAAAGGTTAAACTAACACAATTTGCATATTTATGATGTCATTGCACATGTTTGTACATTTGGCGTGAAAGGTTCAAGTAACATTATGATAATATATGTATTGCATATATATATATCGGTTATTACTTGATATCTCCTCTTCGTTCATTCATATCACCATTTAGTCATAGTGACACTCGTCACTATACAGAAATGTCATGCACAGTAATAAATTAAGAGATATGGGGTATTAACCTCATAATAGACTTTGGGACAGTGAAAGTCCATACCTTATTAATTTTCAGTTTTTCTTGTGCCTCTGTCACCATTTCATCACTGAATCCTTGATTTAAATGTTCTGGTGCAAACGATGACAAATGTAAACAAGCCTTGCAATCTACAAAGTCTCTTAACCGTATGAAGTCATCTGAAGGATCTTCAACTGGGTGTGAAAAAAATGAAAACATTTTCACAATGGCATGAAATATATTCCTTGCAAATGCATCTTAATTATTATGCACAAAACTTCACACGTTGGAAGTGGCGATTTATTGCAACTATGACTGGAGTACCATTACAGGTAAAACAGATGTGCAGAGCAAATTACTCTTTCTCGATGTCTATACGGCTATGGCACCATTCAAAATGAACACAAACTTCGTATAATCACTCTGCTGTTCTAATACAGTATTAATTCTTGGTACCTGCAATATCACATATGTGTGTCAGGAAATTAATGATCATTTGATTACTTGGTTGACATCTTAACTTCTACTGAACCATACACATGTATGCTTTACTATTTACATGTGTAAGAATGAGTCTACCTTCTATGTTCTGCTTGAACCTTTAGCATGAAATGAAATACTATCGCAGAATCCAAGTCTTTGAAGAGAGAGGGACATACATATACAGAGTTTACACACACACACACACACACACATGCACACATGCACGCACGCACACACACGCACACACACACACACACACACGCACACACACACACACACACACACACACACACACACACACACACACACACACACACAGACAGAGAGACCCACTGGCTTTGTTACCTGTGATATCCAGAACTTCCAGGTCCTGTCTGTAATCAATGTAAATTGTTTCTAATAACTGAGCACCAAGGCCTTGTCTTTGATATGGTGGCAGGATAAGCATTTGACTGAACAATAGAAATAAAAACACACATGGTAAGGAATGGTACATGTATGTCATATAAACTTATTTTCAATCATGGAAAATGTATGTCTCAATCCACTATCAATCAAAACTGTAAAGATTTCAATATTAAAATATTGAATTTACAGGATAGTATTACTTCAACACATATATATGTATACGTACTAGTGTACTCTGTTCACGTTAAATTTCCATGGTTGCATGCAAAACCTTATTTCTCATCACACGAAAACACAAATTTTTTGGGATTCAAGTAAAATTAAATTCCCCTTCTCATCTTTCACCCATGCTCCTTGTTACAGTATAAAGAAACTTAATGGTCTGATTACTCACAGGCCTAAAAAAAAAGTTACCCATAGTTGTAAATTGTGCCCTCTAGTGGTGTACAAGTGACATGCAGAAAACATATGGGTAATGTAGCTGTAATCAATGATGTAATATTTGGGGTCTATATCTCATATCACACATATACAGTTCAAGGCAAATAAAAAACCACAACCACAAACACAAACACTATACTATACTACTAGGCTTCATATACTTTCAATCCAGGAGTGTGCACATCCATTTCTAGAGGGTAACCAGTATAATTTTTCTCTAGAGAACTGTATTGTTGTTGTATATGTCACACACAGGGTACAAACTGCCTCAAAATTAAATGTTCACACCACTGGGAATTTTAAAATTCTAGGGTTTATTATTTCATAAATTCTATTTCTGTAACAGTTTCCAGGAATAATTTACATTATATCCAGATTATACCGGAGAAGTGCAAGGGTATTTAAGCAACTACCAATGACAGCATAAACCCTTTCCTGTGGTTGAGGGCGCTGTTTACTGTAAGTGGTCATCTTTTGGTGTCATGTTCACATGAAGATTCAAAATGTTATTGTATGATGAAAACACAATTATTTTTATGTCAGATGTTAAGTTGAGGATATATTACCCTTCATTCGTAATTTAACATTTTCAGACAAAAAAATGTAAAACAAGGATATTATTTATGCAGTTTGCAATTGTGATCAAATATACAAGACAAATACTTCTTTTCTTTGTAAACTTCACTGCAATACCCTCTTGCCCATCAAATACTTATTTTCTTTGTAAACTTTACTACAATACCATATTGCCATTCCTCTTATAGGGTTTATATACTTATGTCAAATAAAATTCCAGGGCGTTTCATCAGTTTTCCAGGAGAATTCACACCAACTTTGGTCGTTTTCAAGAGTGTTGACCAGTGAAATACAATTTACTTGTAACCACACCTGCTTTTTTCTAATACATATTTCTCACCTACATGTATATAATTAAAACTTTACAATGGAAATCATTCAGTCAATCAAATTTCCTGGAGTGTCCAAAAGTCAATATGCATTTTTCAAGGACTTTTCAGGAGGCCTTTGAAATTCAAGGACTCTCCAGAAGTGTATGGACCATGTCTTATATAGTTGATCACAAATGTATTAGATAAGTACACATCACATCTGTGTAGTACAAACTGACAGACTTACCTTACTCTTGGCCTTGTTTTGTTGGGATAGGCATAGTATTTATACACGGTACAATAACCAGCAATGCTGTACTGGGATGTGCCATCTACTATATACTTCTCAAATCTAGGGATGGAATTAATAGAGGAATATATGATAGGAAGATACAAAGAATTCAAATGGATATCAAATGTCTGCAGTATATTAAAACAATCTTGAACTGAAAATAGTAACTAGCATGAACCCATATAAGCAGCCACCTACAAAACAAAATGTTGGGTATTGTTGCAAATGACCCCGGCAGTCCCCATGGAAACAGGTGATAACATTTAACAAACTTAACACCTTCACATTCATTTCATGTTGAATTCAGGGCTTGAAATTAACTTTTTTCCTTGGTAGTCTCAATGGGCTACCAATTTTAGAAATTGGTAGCCCAAGGATGGTGACCAGTAATCCTATATCCCTGAACTGAAAACAGAGTTCCTCTATTGGAAATACATGTATGTATGTTATTAAAATTCCATCCTTTAAATCATCAAATAATCAGTGGTAGTCTGAGTGGGCTACCAGTTGCAAATTATGGTTATTCATCACACAGAGCCAGTGAACAGTAACCTACAATGCACTATTATTCATCAAACAGAGCCAGTGAACAGTAACCTACAATGCACTGTAATTCATCAAACAGAGCCAGTGAACAGTAACCTACAATGCACTGTTATTCATCAAACAGAGCCAGTGAACAGTAACCTACAATGCACTATTACTCATCAAACAGAGCCAGTGAACAGTAACCTACAATGCACTGTTATTGATCAAACAGAGCCAGTGAACAGTAACCTACAATGCACTGTTATTCATCAAACAGAGCCAGTGAACAGTAACCTACAATGCACTATTATTCATCAAACAGAGCCAGTGAACAGTAACCTACAATGCACTATTATTCATCAAACAGAGCCAGTGAACAGTAACCTACAATGCACTGTTATTCATAAAACAGAGCCAGTGAACAGTAACCTACAATGCACTGTAATTCTGCAACATGACATTAGTACAAGATCACTGTAACCTTGTGTTCTCTTGACACCAATATTGACTCATGTTCAGTGTGTTCTCTTGACACCAATATTGACTCATGTTCACAGTGTGTTCTCTTGACACCAATATTGACTCATGTTCACAGTGTGTTCTCTTGACACCAATATTGACTCATGTTCACAGTGTGTTCTCTTGACACCAATATTGACTCATGTTCACAGTGTGTTCTCTTGACACCAATATTGACTCATGTTCACAGTGTGTTCTCTTGACACCAATATTGACTCATGTTCACAGTGTGTTCTCTTGACACCAATATTGACTCATGTTCACAGTGTGTTCTCTTGACACCAATATTGACTCATGTTCAGTGTGTTCTCTTGACACCAATATTGACTCATGTTCAGTGTGTTCTCTTGACACCAATATTGACTCATGTTCACAGTGTGTTCTCTTGACACCAATATTGACTCATGTTCACAGTGTGTTCTCTTGACACCAATATTGACTCATGTTCACAGTGTGTTCTCTTGACACCAATATTGACTCATGTTCACAGTGTGTTCTCTTGACACAAATATTGACTCATATTCACAGTATGTTCTCTTGACACAAATATTGACTCATGTTCACAGTATGTTCTCTTGACACAAATATTGACTCATGTTCACAGTATGTTCTCTTGACACAAATATTGACTCATGTTCACAGTGTGTTCTCTTGACACCAATATTGACTCATGTTCAGTGTGTTCTCTTGACACCAATATTGACTCATGTTCACAGTGTGTTCTCTTGACACAAATATTGACTCATATTCACAGTATGTTCTCTTGACACAAATATTGACTCATGTTCACAGTATGTTCTCTTGACACAAATATTGACTCATGTTCACAGTATGTTCTCTTGACACAAATATTGACTCATGTTCACAGTGTGTTCTCTTGACACAAATATTGACTCATGTTCACAGTATGTTCTCTTGACACAAATATTGACTCATGTTCACAGTATGTTCTCTTGACACAAATATTGACTCATGTTCACAGTGTGTTCTCTTGACACCAATATTGACTCATGTTCAGTGTGTTCTCTTGACACCAATATTGACTCATGTTCAGTATGTTCTCTTGACACCAATATTGACTCATGTTCACAGTATGTTCTCTTGACACAAATATTGACTCATGTTCAGTGTGTTCTCTTGACACCAATATTGACTCATGTTCAGTATGTTCTCTTGACACAAATATTGACTCATGTTCACAGTGTGTTCTCTTGACACCAATATTGACTCATGTTCAGTGTGTTCTCTTGACACCAATATTGACTCATGTTCACAGTGTGTTCTCTTGACACCAATATTGACTCATGTTCAGTGTGTTCTCTTGACACCAATATTGACTCATGTTCAGTGTGTTCTCTTGACACCAATATTGACTCATGTTCACAGTGTGTTCTCTTGACACCAATATTGACTCATGTTCAGTGTGTTCTCTTGACACCAATATTGACTAATGTTCAGTGTGTTCTCTTGACACAAATATTGACTCATGTTCAGTGTGTTCTCTTGACACAAATATTGACTCATGTTCAGTGTGTTCTCTTGACACCAATATTGACTCATGTTCACAGTGTGTTCTCTTGACACCAATATTGACTCATGTTCACAGTGTGTTCTCTTGACACCAATATTGACTCATGTTCACAGTGTGTTCTCTTGACACCAATATTGACTCATGTTCACAGTGTGTTCTCTTGACACCAATATTGACTCATGTTCACAGTGTGTTCTCTTGACACCAATATTGACTCATGTTCACAGTGTGTTCTCTTGACACCAATATTGACTCATTTTCACAGTGTGTTCTCTTGACACCAATGTTGACTCATTTTCACTCCTCTAGAGTATATATTCTTATTTCAGCAGAACAATACTTAGTGATCATGTATGAAACAGAATAAATACATGAATGAATAATTAATTACTCACAGAAGATAGAATTGCCATCTGTCATCATCAACATCAATATAAGAGACTGCATCAATAAACCACCACAGGAATGTCTGTAATCGTTCGTGGTATTGTCTGAAACCTTGTACACTGATATCCGTCTTGTAAATCTCATACTGTCTCTCATCACCATTTTTGTGTACTTTGAATGAATGTAACAAAGTACCACTCGGTACAAAACCACTTTCATTTGACAGACTGTTGACAAAGTGATCTAAACTTTCCATAGGATGAATACCCAGTTTTTCTATGATCATTCTTGACACATCATCAGCCTGCAACAGTAGAAAAACAGAAAGCTATTATGAATCCAAGGATGAATTCACTAAACTTTGAATTTAGTTTGGTAGTCAAGATTTAGCTAGGTGAACTGTATATTTGGTAGTTAAGATTTAGCCAGGTGAACTGTATATTTGGTAATCAAAACACAATGTTAAGCAGTTTTTGTGTCCAAACTTTGAGCCTTGATATATATAAGACTTTTTTGAAATAAAGATAATTTTTCAACCACAAATACTGAGCGGTGTTTTATTTTAGAAGAGCAACATGGACAAATAAAATATTTCATCCTCCAAGTACATAATTGATTTAAAATGTACTATGTGATACACATTCTGTGATATTTTTCTCCAAATCTGAAGTTAACGTCACTTAATTTCAAATTTTCCCAGTACACTGACCTATTTTCTCTCATTACCAATTGTAAGAAAACTGATAATGTTGAAAGTAAAACACAATTTGAACCTCACTTAATTTCAAATTTCTTGGCATACTGCTCATGAGGGGAACATCGCATTTACCAGCAAAGTGCAATTCTTGCACTTTCTTATCAATCCTTATCAGCTCATTACCATAACTAAGTGTTTGCTTTTTGTAATTACATCTGATAAGCTTGAGTCGTAGCTGGTACAGGTACTAGGTCAAGACTGAAATGCTGTCGACCGAATGTGTGCAAGTACTAGTGAGTGTGTTACTCCGCTGCGAGGCACAACTGGCTTGGGTGAAAGGTCATGATTTGGCTTGGGTGAAAGGTCACGATCCAATCGCGATCATAACATTAGGATACACCGTGCACCGTACATTGACGATGTTACATGTGGTACATGGACATCAGATATGGGAATTTGCTATTTAAGTATCTCTGTGCTTAATTTTCAAAAAAATTTTTTAACTAACTATGGAACGAGAAAAACTGTAGTTCCGAGTGCAAGGTTACTTTCAAGGAGTGAATCATTTGAGTCAAGGGACATTATCAGCTGTTACAACTTTTATAATCATATTACAGTTGACATTGCAAACAGATTTAGAGATTGTCAACAACCCGACTTGCCTATTGATGAACTCGGTATCCATAGTTTGGTTTTACTGAGGTGTTTCTGACATGTCCCCCCCCCCCCCCCCACCCACCCATATTCTGCCTTTACCTAATTTACTTTTAACATATTGATAACATTTTATTTGCTCAGGACAAGTTTCTCATTGTCAAAGAGCCTTTGTCAAACAATTCCTGTCTCAATGAACAACCATACGAAATCAGACCTTGTTGAACAGTACTATCATTTTTTTATCATAGATATTATTGAATGTATTATCATCTTAAATGAATTGTCAAGCAAGACTTATCTATTGAAGCAGCGTACTTGTAAATGTGTGTTAATTTTAATCTTTACCATTTCATTGAATTTGAACCTTAATATCAGTTAGAAATACTTTTAAGGGGTTTAGTTTTTGAACACTACAAAACATCATTGAATTTGAACTTAAATATCAGTTAGAAATACTTTTAAAGGTATATTATCTGCAACGGGGACTATTTTTTTACTATTTTTATTCTTTTTTTCAATATGATTTTACTTTTACACATGGCATAGCATGTAGAATGACCTCGTGTTCAAAGCCAAACAACCTTCCATAAATATATAAAATGATTATTAAAGAATATTAACTACGTTGCTTTTAAAATTGTAAACATTCAAATGCCGCGCAAGAATACATCGACCTTTAAACGACCTATGACGTCAGTGCGGTATCAAAGTAGACTGCGCATGCTCTATTTCTCCACGAGTTATGTTGTTGTCAGAGGAGAGTTGAAATTTGTTGATGACTGGACGTGACATGGCTTAGCAATTTGCGATGCCATGGCGCGGCTAAAGCTAACTGGAAAGAAACGTGCTCGGATTCGGGAAAACGAGGGGAAAATTAATATTCGAGGGGAGAAACATCGTTGGAAGGAAACAGTCGAGATCGCAAGGACGGTAGCAAAATCCCCTGATCGGCAGGTAAGTTTTCACAGAGTTAGATTGATCACAACTGTATGTTGTTGTTTTGACTGAAAATTTGCTGTAGCGTTAGTTTCGATTTTTGAGTGTTTTCATCATTTTTTCATACAAGAACTAAGAAATATTGAAAAGTATCTTTAAGCCATTCAAAACAGTCAAAATAGCGATGTATCACGAAATGTTGAAACGGGCAATCGTACCTACAGACTAAGTAAGACCATGGCGGTCAGTTGTGAATAAGATGCCTCATTTGACATGTCGCGTTGCTAAAATTTGTAGCGTGCTCTCGCTGTCTCTTTCAAAATGTTAGTATGCACAGAGTTACTTTATCATTTTGACAGCATTGAGGTAGTTTGAGACATCTTTTGGGTCATGAAGGGGTCCCGTAATTATATTCAAGTTTGGAAATGTCAGATTTTGGGGGGCAGGCACATAGGCATTTGTTTCCCAAGTTATGTCTCAATATTTCTATCAGAATACAATAAAATGTCGGGAGTATCGTAATATTGACGTTTTTAGCCATCTATATATGAAAGGGGTAAATCACACTTGTTTCTGTGATCGCGCAGGTTCACTCGCTGCGAAAGAAGACACAAGGTATGAAAGGCAGCCACCATTACCGTACATAAATGATAAACATGAACTTTCAACCGGCCGTTGTAGTGGGCAAACATTTCGAACATTTTACCTTCCGTCCCTTCCTAGTTCCCAAATTTAATAATCTTCCGATAAATCGTTGTCGTTGATACAATCGGACCATGACTTCCAAAGATATAGACCGATTTCTGACGCCATGTAGGGGAATTGGAGCAGATAATTTTTTTCTTTCGCGGTGAGTGGACCTACGCGATCACAGAAACAAGTGTAATTTTACCCCTTTCATATATAGTTGGCTAAATATGTCAATATCAATGATACATGTATTATCGACATTTTATTGTATTCTGATAGAAATATTCTGAGACATAACTCGGGAAACAAATGCCTGTGGGCAGGCAATGACATAATAACTGGGTCTGAACTTTGTATGCAGATCGGCTCCACACGCTGGGTTTGTTTGTGCTGGTGTAGTTTTCCAGAGGTCTGAACGATAGAAAGCTTCTTTTTTTTTTAAATCAAGGCGGAAAATAAAAACCCAGTGTTACAATTATTGCAATTAATTTTGAGTGAAAACCCCAGAAATATAAAAAAGCTTTGGAAAAGTAATAGAAATAAGAAGTTGAACACAAAATAAAACAAATGCACTCTATTTCCATTTCAAATTGATTCATAATTATCAAGTTTGCCTATACTATAGCTCATGGATCTATTCTTTCTACATATGGTTGAAAAATTATCTAGAGTACTTTCTTCAATCAATCAATCAATCAATCAATCAATCAGTTCTATATTACACATATTTGACAACTGGTCTAAACATCCAATACATACATGATGTAACATGACATTAAATTCACTTTTGTATGCTCAGAATTTTCATCTGAATCTATTCGGGTAAGAGCCTCCTTTTAATAAATTACAGTGTACAGTCTAATGTATAACTATAAGGGTGCTCGACATAAGACAGTACTAAAAACTGGTGAGGGGCTACATGGTACTTGCAGCCCCTCACTTGTTTTCAGTACTGGTAAGGACAATACACAACAAACACATTATTGCTCTATAAAATATGACACTATCAAGCCAACGGTGAAGTCAATTATACTTTGTGTTTAGACATCACAGGACAGCATGTGATGGATGCAAGTGGATTTCCCTAATTTTGGTATTGTATTTTAAAATAACATGTTATGTACATTTGTATACTAAGAATGTCCACCATTTGTTTGTTTCAAAATAGGAGCTGCTGGTACATGTCTTCCATCAACTGTAACTCAGCAAGAAATTGTTTCAAGTAAAGTAAGGGAAATTGAATGTATCTGAGATTTCAATGGAATCCAAATTCAGGTAATGCATCTGGAAAATTAGTATCTGTATGATTTCTACTGTCCTTGGATGTGAAAAGAGGGAAAATATAAATTGATATTTAAAAAAAAAAAATTCACTGCATTCACAGTAACGATGACTAGTAGTTGTGTGTCGACACGTCATGTGTGTGTGTGCGTGTCTGTGTGTAATTATGGTGTACAATGTCACATGTAATCGTATGTAATGAGGTATATTACTGTTTCTACCACACCAGATATTAATATCCATATATAATGTGTTATCAATTCTTGTGTACATTGTAGTGTCTGAGAGGTGAGAGTACTACATCAACAACTGTCTTGGGAGTTGAAGGAATCACAACTGGTGATGATGGAGGTGAAAGAGCTGGAGAGGGTGGTGGCGGTGGTGATCAAAAAGAATGACAGTAGGTAATATTATAAATACATTTTGCTTTGAAGTTTAATGGTTTTCTTTTCACATATGCAACTAATAATTTCTTTACCGTATTGATCTTGCTTTCACTTTGACCAGGAAAAGTGGAAAGGGAGACATATTGGTAGCCCTAATTGCCACGACAGGGAAAGTCATGCGAATAAGAAGGGTGAACTGAAATAGCATGTAAGTAAAATAACACAAATCTACATACAAATTCTTGTTTACTGTCATGTTTTTGAATATGTACAAGTTATAGAAATAGTTCATAATTGTACAACATAAAGTATATATGTTTGCATGCATGCATGTTGTCATATTTGTGTGTATACATTCATGTCTGGTGTCCAAGTCAATGTATGTTATACGTATAATATGTGAGTATGTCTGCATATATATGTTAAGTGTATGTTCATATGTATGCCGTATGCTATGTGTATATATAAGTGTATGTATGTATGTATGTACGCATGTATGCAAGCATGCAGAGACATACAGAAAGACATACAGATACATGATTCCATTTACATCCATATTTATGTATACATGTATGCCCATGTGTCTGTAACATACCAGCATGTATACATAACTGTACATACACATACAGTTTGTACACATGTATGCATAATGTTTACACATACATACTCAATGATATGTACGTATGTACGTACGTACATACATACATACATGACAAACACATGTACATGTCGTTATGTATGTATCATGTTTAGGCACTATGTACATATCATATGTATGGATGTATGTGTGTTATCACTGTTTATATGGGCATATATGGTGTAAAGTCAATATGTATAATATAATACAAGTTTTTACACATATGTACAAACATACTATATACTATACAGACATGCATACATACATTAAGTGTTTTTGCTCAGGGCGGTAAGTAGGTAAAATCAAACAGGGTTCCCATCTCATTTCACCTTTGTTCAAAACAAAATTACCATAGACTCTACAGGGAAACAAAGCCATTTATACCACTTTCTTTTACCAAGGTTCCCCAATATTAGCATACATGTTGTAAACACTGCATGATAAAGACAAAGACGTTCATAATTTGATCTATCCATACACATGCATATTTATATATACATGTATTCCTATGCGAGTCTGTGAATTTACCATACAAAAGTTACATGCACATTATACATACACACATGTACATCTTTTGTATGTCTCTATACATGCATGCCTGTGGTGTGTGTGTGAATGTATGGTGTATGTTGACTGGACAATCAAAATGTATACAGTGTACACACACATATACACAACCATACACGTAATATATAGATGTTATACCCATTACTTTTGCACCCCTATGTATAATATTTGCACATACATGGCTCGATATATGGATAGATGGTTGCATGGATAGATATATGTGTATACATGGCTAGCTGTGTATGTATATATGTATGTATGTACAAATGTATGTATGGATGGATATATATATATATATGTGTATAGATATATGATGGGTTGATTTGGGGTGCTATATTGTCTTCGTGATAAGTAATCAGATATCACAACAACAGTAATAATTTCTTTCTTTTTATTGTAACTGTAGCTGTTTGGCAAGACTAGAACAGAAGACGTCTGTATGACTATGACATCTGAAAGATCAGTTTTATCAGGAAAAAAAGCTGGTGGACAGACAAGGAATGTAAAGGGAGATGGAACTGGTAGTAAAAGACCCAAAGTGACTATCAACATCCCCATCACCTAAAGCTTCTATCGTACAAAAGAAAATTCTAGAAGATTGAATATGACCACTAATGAATGGTCTTTCCTTGTATAAAGTGAAATAAGGAAAGACTTGTGCAAAGATAAAATTTGTTACACAACAAAATCACATACAAGACCAGCACTCAAATGTTGTTTATCATGACACTCTTATCAGTTTGTTTATATATCTTAGAAAAGTAGTACATAGTAAACTGTTTGCTTGTCTATCACAAACTCAAATTTGTATATCAAAGTTGTCTCATTGAAGAAGGCGCAAAGTCAACTGTATTCAATCAATCTTTGTATCATCGATCAATAACAATCTCGGCAAGCCTTCTCGGTATCCTTTCAGGGTATTGACCAAATGGATCAGGGCTGTTATCCCCAAATGCATACACCCAGCAATTTGGGATGACTCGTCTGTCCCAGATTTTGGACAACTAAGCTGCCAAATGGTAAATTGGCTATATGAAGCAATGTCTTTGTGTGGTACCATCAGTATGTCTCATCTGTGAACTCTTGTCAAGGCAAGCACAATGACATCTGGTGAAAGAACAGAAAAATTAGATTTATACATTGCCAGTGTTTCATGATTTCATCATAGTCATAAACTCAATGCCCAGTGATGGTTATTCTCAACCTATGTGAGAATGTTTATTTTTATGAAAGGTCAAAGATGATGTGTGCTGAGCTGATGTGATTTTAGAATAATACATGATTCTAGATACTGATCCTCTGTATAATTGCATTCCTGTTACCCACAACAAAGTAGCTTTTATGGTAGTAACAAGTAATACTAGCTCTCCTATTTATGTTTTGAAGACTCAGTGACATAAATATACCATGTTTCACCATCCATTGATTTGGCATTGTAAAGCTTGGGTTTAAAGCCCACCAAGTAAATCGATATAGATTGAAAGGCTCACAGCATCAGCATATTGCCAGACTAGTCTCATAGATTATTATGAATATGTTAACAAATTACAGATGTTTGAAGGCCCACTTCGGTTCACTTATGGTTCCACTGACTATTGCAGAAGTGTAACAGGTTGTATCTGTAGTACTAGTTGGTTTCTATATTTGGACCAAGATTTTAATGTTTTTTGTTTACCCTTGCTAACATGCTTGTAATAAAGCCAGTTTGAGTGGGATGTTATGCATGCATCAGCAAGTGATCTAACACACAATGGTAATTGCTGTATTACATTGCCTATTAATACACTGGGGAAAAAACATTTCATGACTAATATTTACAATTGTGGACAGCATTCAACAAGATAATGAAACATGATGACATACCAAGTATGGGACTTTGTATTCATGCAGGGTAATAACATCCAGGTTATGTTGCAACAAGTATGATGTCATGGTTGAACATTAGACCTGGCTCGGTCGCTGGCTATCAACCTTTCTCGTCATCTTATCCAGAGACTGTAATTTCTCCAATGAGATTATTTATTTGAGTCTGAAAGAGTAAAAACATGATCATATATATCAACACTATTTTCATGCTAGTATTTAGTGATGCCATAATTTGATTAAAATAAGAGGAATTTATTTATTCCTATAATTGGCATGTAGTGTGACTTGTCCTTTCTGTTCTTACTGTAAACCTCAGCTTGAGAGCTACTTTCAAATATTCTACTCACTCTCTATCTTTATTTGTCAGTCCCTATCTGCAATGCCTATACCACATTCTGTACAATCGAACTAAATCTACCAAGTACTTCTACTTTAACTTTTAATACTACTCCTACATGTATGTGCTATATGTACCTATATGTAACAATGGAATCACTTTCATTGGTAAATTCTCAACAACTATTAGGGTAATGAAGGTACACATTTGAAATCAATAAATTTAGTGATGGCCTTTACAGGGAGAGATCTGGCACTGGACGATAACATATACATGTACTTGGAGTTAATTAGCCGACAGGGCTTTCCATCACAGTCTTGATTTGGGCGAGAAACAGCATCACCATGAATGTTAGTGTCCTCCTCCCATGGTGAGCATTCTTTTAAAAATGATGACATGCTAGAGGCCATGCTGTTGAGGCTAAAATTTCAAACCATACACATTACTGAAAGCCATAGTATATTATCAATATTGTCTTCAATTCCCATGAAGAGATTTAGGGCATAAACAAACACATTCTCGGGAGTTGCCCAACTCATGATAATTCAAAATAGGTTTTAGAACTTATTATGGTGAAGCCACAAAAAATGTTGGAAATGCACTTGGTAAATGACTCTTGGGGTTAAACTTTAGCTCCCTCCCCATCAGCCGATCTCAATTTTCAAAAAAAAAGCACATTCACCAATTTCATCATGTCCCCATTTTCTAATACGCCCCCCCCAAAAAAAAACAACAACAAAACAACAACAACAACAAACAAAAAACAATCTGCTGATACCCCTCAGGAGCAATTGATGCTGGACAGTAAAGATCTGAAGATATGACTAAATGATTGATATAAATAATGAATGACATATTGAATAATTAGTAATCCAACTGCAAAAAATTATATGTAATGTATAGTAAATAAGTCTTTACTAGACTGTACACATATTTTTTGAATTCATAACATGTATAATATGGAAATTTGACGGAATATGTATTTCTTCTGAAATAATCATGAAAGAAATCTGCAGTGCACATGTTCCAGGCCATTTTGTTTTCTTTTTGGTGTTTTCATTCGAAATATTGTTCACTGAAATTTAGTTCGCGTCCGGGGGATAATACACCAATGGTATTCAGTACTTCTACATTGGTACATCTCGACATGCAGTACGCGTTGTTGTGTTCGAGGCATCTACATGTAATATTGTATGCAGTTCATGGACTGCAAATTTGTTTTCACATGGATTAATAAGTATTTAGTTCAGCCCTTATTTCTATCGATCTGTTAGTAATATCTTCACTCTCCGGCGTCAAGTGTTCATAGTTCTGCTAGTAATTGTAGCTCACTGTTTGGTCCGACTATAACCTCAGACCACTAAAAAGACACGGTGTGTATCAAACTTCATTGATCGCCTAGCTGCAATAATTGTAGTGTTTGCTGCGATTTTGGGGGGCTTTTTCGTCTGTTTTTGTGCCTTTTTGTGTTCCGGTGTTTATTCGGGTTAAACATTGTAACACGAAAAGGCACACAAACAGATGAAACATCCCTCAAATCACACCAAACGCTGCAATTATTGCAGCTACGGAACGCCTTGTCACTCACTAACTGCAATCGGCGTGACACCGGCGTTTAGACTCTTACAAAACGCAAAATTAATGTGGTTTATACTTACATCGTATTCCAGAGCATCGCCGTCGCTTATCCATGCCATTGTAATACATATTTCAGCACTAAATCAGTCCCAAAACCACTTGGCCTGGCTATCCCACGCGTTCCGCCCGTGTGACCCTTAGCGCTGCATGTCATTGTTGACATCTCGTGCTGGCACGCTCGCTCAATATATCGCGTAATGATGACATCACTATCACATGACTTGCCTCTATCGATGTCAACAAGTATGGCGGGCGGTTTGAAAAGAAGTAAACCGGCCGAATGTTTTACAGCTCCCGTATGTCACTTTGGAGTAATATTGACGACCAGTAGACAGGTAAATTTTCTAATTAGATGGATTGGACCATTTACAGTTTAGTTTTAACGTATTTTTCAATGAAAGAAATTACCCAAAAAAATAGTCCCCGTTGCAGATAATATACCTTTAAGGGGTTTAGTTTTTGAACACTACAAAACATCATTGAATTTGAACTTAAATATCAGTTAGAAATACTTTTAAGGGGTTTAGTTTTTGAACACTACGAAACAGTGTCATCTTTTTATTTTTCAGAACACTGTTGAATAGTTCTATCTTTACATTTGACATAGTACACTTATCTTTTAAATACATTTTTTTTTTTTGCTTTATTTTGAATTGTGAAGCACCCAGTAACAATAACCTTTTGGCTTTATATAAATTTTTACTTTATTTATTCATTATTTAGTGTCATACTTTTAAAAAAAAGGACTCCTAAGGCCAAAAAAAAAAATATGTCTGGTTCTGGTCAGCGCGCGCGTGCCCTGAATACCCCCGCGTCGATCCTTTTTTTTCCGATAATTTTTGCTTTCCCGTTCCTTATTTACAATTCCCCGTCGATCAACACTGTATGCAAGGCTAGCGGAAAAAATTTAACTCGTGTGATGACGCACTTCTATTTGGTAACGGGTACCCTTTTCTTCTAGTACTGTTGCATACCCATAATCCCCCGTACGATATGTGTACGTAATATGTACGATGAGCGTGGTTGATGGGAATCACGGGAAATAGTGTGTTCACTGTGCTAGGTGGTAAACCGCTCACATGTTTCGAAAATGTCAGAAGTTTGAGTACGTCGTGAGCAATCGAAATGTTGATATCAATTCAGCTGACTTTCGAGGTGTTCTTAGTTCTGGTGATCGTTTCGTTCTGCCTTCTGAATACAAAGATTTTCCTGTAGCGTAAGCAGTTAGCTCTGGATGTATGCGCTACGATGTTCGACACGTCTTTCCATCTGCGATGAGTTGGAAAGACGTGTCAAACATCGTACCGTATACAGACTGCGTATCAGACTGATGATGGACGGTGCTCGAAAGAAAACACTGCCTCCTCTACGTCCGTTGGACAGACCTATTTCTCGTTATTTAACGTTGCAAGTTGCACAATGACATTATACAGTGGTTGCAAGGCAAGACTCATTATCTTGGATGGGATTATAACTGCAAATCGGGATTATAACTGCAAATCACTGGGCGATAAGATAAATTTGTAAATGTGACTAGTGATGCCCTGATGGATGATTGATCCGCATCGTATAAAACTTGCCATACAACAGTGCCAACTTCCAGAGTTGTATGACATCTTCCGAGAGCATGTAAAGTGTCAAAAATGTGTATTTACTAATTTGCCAAAAAAAAAAAATTAGGAAAAAAAAAAAAATCGCGCGTCGTCGCACCACTTTAGAAAGTTTACCCTGACCAGAACCAGATTTTTATTTTTTTTTGGCCTAATAATGCATGGAGTTGTCACTAGTCAAGTGATTTAGACAGCTCATCAGTATGCCTTCTAATGATAGCCAAATTTTGTTGTTGTGAGTCAAAATGATAAAAACTATGATTTCTTGTGAGTCATCACATATTAAGAGATAGGAGAAAACCAAATTTTGGTGCATCACTAGAAATTGTGTGTGTCAGTGGCGTGTCAAATTGGCTTAGAAGGCACACTGCAGCTCAGTCACCCATGCCACGGTAGTCAGACATCAAACTGTCTAGGAATACAGTATTTCATCATCTAGTTTGAGATCAATGTGTGAATACTGTGTACAACTAAATGAAGACTTCTTACCTGAACACCATCAAACTTTGCAGGGTCTACTTTTTCTGTACATGACTTTCCAAGGTACAAATTTAACTTGGCTGCTGAGTAATACAGCTGTACCTGCAGGTCTTTGTAGCCAAAGATATTTTCACTGAAAGATTCAAAAATACAAATTGACAATGATGTTTATTATTTACTATATTTCTCTTTGTTGAGTTGAGTAAAATACAATTGACATAAGGGGCCTTAAAAAACTCACAAATTGAAATATATATTGACTGAAGAAAAACATTGGAGAATAATGTAATTATACCTGTACAATTTAATTCAAGAAAATATGGGGAAATCATGGCAATTTTGAATTTTCTGACCAATTTTTGAGCATTTTTTTTAAATGTTGGAATGTTATTACAGAAGATTTCATCTTAGCTTGCAATTAAATGTTATTAAACAATGTATCAAGATCAGTGAGACTGATCACAAGGTTTCATGTTGAGATAGACACAATAAAGATAACACACAAACATCCCTTACACAGCATCTGCTCTGTATTTTGCTAATGATAACAAAAACAATTTATAAATGTAACAAAATACAGAGCAGACACTGTGCAAGGGATGTTTGTGTTATCTTTATTGTGTCTATCTCAACTGCACATGAAACCTGGTGATCAGTCCCACTGATCTTGATATTGTTTAAATAGAATTTGCAAGCTAAGACGAAAACTCCTGTAAATCTAACTGGAGAAAGTGAACACAACAGACCCAGACAAGTGTCTTTGTTTAAGATTGATATGTATGGTATTAAACAGAGGGGAATTTTATTTGGAAATGTTGATACATTTTACCTACTGATCACCCTTACTTCAAAACACTGAGAAAATAACGATTAATCATTACTTACTTTTGGCCAAAGATTTGGTGTGTGAATTCTGGATTGAAACCTACGCTGTCATCATTAATATCACTCGATGTTTTTACTAAAAAAACACAATAATGGGGAAAAAAAGATAAATTAATAAATGACAGCAGAACAGCACATCTATTCATGGAAAGAAAAAACGTCAAAAGATATGTACATTTGGCAATGGATACATAATTTATGTTCCGAGTTCAGAATTACAACAAACAATGATTCAAGAACTGGGAAACCCATATTTGGTTGTAATAATATCTGTTAATGGGAAAAAATAGCAACATTTATTGATTCCTTACCAAGTTTCATAGAAATGGCTTCATTTGCTGAACAGACATACTGCTCCATAGCACTCCGCATCAGTGACATTTCTGAAATAGAGGATAATTGTAATTATACTTCCATGCTTGCAGCTACTGAACACTTGGCACTGGACTTCATGAACAAATTGCTGATAAATTTATGAAATACATGTATAGACAAATTATGTCTTTAATGAATTATCCGCCTTCTTTAATTTGAAAGGTGGATTAATTTGTGTCACTTTGAGGGGTGACAACCTGTGTTGCAGATATCAAGATTATTCCTAAAATATCAAACAAGGGTTCCCGATAGCTTGGATCTAATAATCTAAATAATCACTGTAAATGTGTCAAATTATCAAATAATGGAAGTGTCACCGACGCGACAAGTGATACTTCCGTGCTACTAGTACTACTACTAAGACACCAGACCTTTAGGATATTAGGACTGTCAGTATCAAACACAGAACAAAGACAATATTGGCACTTCTACATCTGGTCTCACTGGTGAATTTTCACTTTCTTGCATACCGCTTTCTAGTTTTACAGTTTACATTATCACAACATCATCACTAGCTACAGCTATGTACGTTTTGACGTTCATTGATAATAAAACCGTGCAAAGATGAAAAAAGTCAACATGTCTGGAGAATTTTTTGAAGATAGCATGGTCTTGAATTACAAAAGACTGTGCTCGTCTCGTTTTACCATTGACACATTTACTTTCTTTATCTTTTGGGGTAAAATTTGTTTTCTTTTTCCCTGAGTACTGATACATAAGTTACTCACCCGCCATGTTGGATCCTTATTTCGCGGGTTCGTCCTCACACACATGCGCAATATTGCAAGGTCATTGAAGGTCAACGTCGGTCAAACTTTTTCAACTTTGACCTCCTATGGAGCCATACTTCAATATAATGTGTAAAAATGTGGATGTTATCAGATGTGTTGATTTAATCACTTTTAATGTGATTCACTTCTCATAAAATATTTGGCCAAAAATATACACGAGTCTTTTTGCTACTTCCTCAATAATAATAGACAGATGAAATGTTCTGAGCTACACGGACGAGGAGGTCTTCATAAGTGAATGGCCTTTGGATCATACCATTTTTTCATAAATATAGGGTAGTGATCTGTCAAACGCACATACTCGAAATAAAGCATTTTGTGATAGTTTCTAATAGGGCGATGTATACAGTGCTAATTTAAAATCTTACAGATACTTTTTAGGTCAAAGCGTACCAATATACTGTTTGCATATGGAGAGAAATATGCAGGACGTCAAAACGCCATTCCGCCATCACGAGAGAAATTTGTACTTTGGCCAATCAGCATCGAGTAATCACATGCACGCTTGCCTTATAAGGAAAATAACAAACAAAAACAAAAGGAAAGCAAGTCTGCTAAAGCTACAACTTACTCTATTTCGGGATAGTGCTGTGCATTTTGAACTAGGTTGGTTAGGGACTGTCAACATTCTTTGCATGTTTCTGGTCGCATTTTGGTATTTACCGTCGATTACCCTCAAATTTTATGTTGTTGCGATCTCATAGATGTTTACAAATTTCATTATAGGACGCGGCATTGCACAGATCGACAGCAAATATGGGAAATTCGCAGACAGCCACGTGTGAACCCCAGAAGGTAGGGCCGGTTGCCGATCATGTAAACTTACGATCACCTTTTTTTCCAATCATGTCCAGTTCATGTACAGCCGACCAAGCTTACTTTTCCTTGGTTTGTTTTATTAATTTTCCCTTTTTCTGTAGGAAATCCGCCTGGTGAAAAGAGCTGATCCGGGCCAGCTGTATGAAGTATTTCAAAAGGTATGTTGCAAGTCTAGTTATTACATATATGTATTTCTGTGCTGCATATATTAGATGTCTGCGAAGCCTCTTCGGCAAAGTTTCGTATGGTACCGGAAGTAGTCAGCAGCTGATTGCTTGACGTGACCCTTATGGAATGTCCGTGCAAGGAGTGTGCCGGCGGCGTGACATTTTAAACTGGTTCAAAGTGTGTTTGTGGTTTTCATAGTTTGTTGACACCCAGATGTACATAAATTTCACCAGACGGTTTCTCACGTAAATTAGGACTTGTGCACGTACCGTTGATGTCATGGCCCGGGTGACTTTCTACGGATCAGACAGTCCCCATCCAGAACGATTTCTACCCCAAAATAGTCGTCTGCTAGGTTTTTTTAATGTCAACAACTGATACCACAATAGAAGCATTCTGAATTTATTCAGTACCAATAATTTTCCAGTTGGCAACCCGAGCGTGATAAAATGATGTATGTTATGTAATATCTTTCACCATGTACCGCCCCAACTGATATTTCATGTTGTTGCATACTGTGCCAAAATTATATATGAATATACTTGCCCTATGTAGTAAAGTTGAAATTATCAATGGAAGATTTGTAGTTATAATGAGAATAAGGAATAATTAATCACAAAGATAGATTTTGATTACTTGTTCTGCAGCAAAACTGTTTGTATCGCTGTGTAAGCAGTGTTTGTGCAGGTGAAAAAATAAGGGGTGTTCCCAAAATTTGTGTAGAGCAGTGAGTTCCACTATATGATTTCTTTAGAACAGTAAATCATGTTATACCCAATGATAGACACATACTTATACATCACAATATTTGTATATTGTTTTCTGTGGTGTCAATAACTGAAACTCAAGTTATTGCAAAAAGTAACGTTTTTAAATATGAAAGAAAATGAAATTGTGTAACCTCTCATGAATATTCAATATCTATGTATGAATAAAAAGAGAAATAAAAATATCATGTTCATAGCAGACTTTTCTGATAATTTATCACAATTTCTAAATTCTAAAGCTTGGCTTCCAAAGTCTATCTTTGACTTTGAAACAAAATATGGTGTGAATGTAGTATGAACAAATGTTGTATATGAATGTGGAAAATACAAATTTAGGGAAACAGATTTTACAAAAGTGAAAGCACAGTAAAATGCCAAAACCTTGATATTAGACTTGTACAGTTGCTATGATGCTAACTATCAACCATAAAAGGCATATGACCTGAAGTGACCTTTCCAGTTGGTTATAGGTTAATGAATGTGTTAAGCCTCCAGACAGTGACAAGAAGTAGATTTAGTCCCTGTTTCAAGAATGCAATTTCCATATTTCCTGCATTCCTTGATTTAATGATTAATATAAGTATCATAATGTAAATGTGTTACCAGTTACAGGGTAATTTCTTAAGAAATGTTTACATTGATATGCACACAATAGTATATTTAAAGTGTTATCCCTGAACAAGTCACCTTTCAGCTTGGGTTTCAGTGACAATATGTAACCATTCAAATTTAGTTGTTGTGATGCATTATTACAAGAAATGGCCTTCCATCTATTCAATTTGTTGTTCTCATAATACCTTTGTTGCCATAGGTAGCACAGTTGTCATAGTTACCTGGTCCTAATAACAAAGATGCACTTACTGATAACCGACTTTGAAAGTCTAATTAGATCAATTGTAGATGATACATGATCAGTGAGTCTAGACATCCTTGCTACAGACAATTACACTGTACAATATGTCAGGTTCCCAATCAAAATTGATAATCAAGGTCTCCAGGTGCTAACTAGTGCATGGTTACCATCATGTGTAATGTGCAAGGGTTGGGTTGAGAGGAGAGTCGTCTTGAATGGTCAAGGTATTCAGACTTCAAAATCTTTTGTTATCATACCCTGTGTATATGTTAGTATGCACCCGAATGGTGCAATCATTATCGACCAAAAAAATTGACCAATCATAGTGTTCTGTTTATGCTATCCTATCCATGACGTCAATTCTGGCTGCCTCAGACACAGGATTTGTGTTTGGACAAAATGTTGACACAGCTTCACATTCAACAATGAACAAATGTCATTTAGGGGATGTTGGAGCATCACATAGTCGACAAGGTGCGGGTGTAATGCACAAGGTACCCAGTTTGGTATTGAGTCACCCAAAGTCATTGATGACAACCAATCAGGTGATCCGTTTGGGGGCGTACTAATATGTATAACTGTCCAATAAGGGAATTCAAGACATGGTGACAAAAGGTATTGAAATCAGAATACATTTATTATTCAAGATGCTGGAGAGTATAAAGAAAGATATTTTGCTTATGCTGTTGTCAGTTTTTATCTTGGTGTCCAAAATTTTCCTAGTAACTTCAACATGCTTCAGACATTTGTAAATTGTTGGAGATCAGTTGATTGTTTGTAATAGAGTCCTCGATGACATGATGATAAAGTGCATATATTAAATAACTGCAGTAGTATCATCCGCTGTGAATGTAACAGTAATAGAGGCAGTCATACAGCATCATAATAATAACACTTGATATGGTAGTTTGTGCCTGTCATGCAATGTCGTGATTGTGGTGTTTATATGTCCTCATGTCTCAGCTCTTGAGAACCTGGAGCATATGTAAGAAGTTGGAACTTGAAAATGGAGTGATTGCCTCCAAACATCACCGATCACCACAGGACATGGCTTTTTGTGTTGCATTGTATTGCTAAAGTTTACATAAAATATTTTATTTTTAATTCCTATTTATATAAAATCATCAGTTCTTACATATCTCAATAATCTAAAAGTTATTCCCTGTGTATCCAGTCGTAGAATAGAATTAAAAAAGTGGATTTGTACACACCCTGTTTGTGTTGCTAGATGTAGTTTTGTATCAGGAAAATTAGCAGTTGTGATTTAGAGATTCTGAGATTGAACATGATAAAATGAAGCTAGTAAACTAAACAGAAGTTGCATGGTAGTTGTTAGTGTTTAGTGTACTGTACCTCTCCAGTATTTATACTATCCTCTCCTTGCTATATTTAGACACTTCATTGGCTTACACACACAAATCATACAACATATAATAACAGAAATAGAACCCAGTCTGTTACAATATTTGGCTGACATAAAAACGTACACATGATAACATTAAGGACCCAGTCTGTTACAATTTGGCTGACATATACAAAACAAAGCACACATGATAACAGAAATAGAACTCGGTCTGTTACCAAAGCTAAGAATTGATGCCAGAGTGTGTACACCACCAATGATCTCTCAAGACATCTGGTATCAGTAGGAAAGTCAGATCGTTGTATTTCTGCTCCTGCTGCTATCAGTTGTCTCGATGGATATCAGTCAAAGCTTACACGCTGTCCTGTGGAGGAGGTGGTCCCCTCAGAGGAGGGCAGATAATGAGATATCATGATTGTATCTGTTGGCAAACCAAACCTACCAAACCATGATTTTATGCCCTCCTCTGATGATGCTCAAGAGATTGTTCAGCTATAGAATGCACACAGGACAGTGTTATGTTTTTTGTTCTTTTGTAGACTTTGCTGTCACTGTCACCTTCCACCATGCATTTCACTGGTCAGTGTTACGAGTAAAACATCGCAGGATCGCCGAACGACTGTGCATATCATACACATTTTATGTTCCCTGAGAACAATTTAGATAGATAAGAAACAGGCTTCCCACAGACCACTCATCACAAATATAAACAACACTACACTCCTGCCGACAAGCAGGCACTGTATGTGCACACACATATCACTTGTAACTTTGTAAGCTTGTTTGTTCCAAGACCAATGTGTGTGTCTGTGTATCAGTAGGGGTCGGATGATGTTGTTTATATTTGTATTGAGTTATCAAATTGTTCTTGGGGAACATAAAATGTGTATGATACACACAGTCGTTCAGCGATCCCTCAATGTTTTAAATGTATTTTACTCTCCTGTAGCAACTCATACATCAAACACTGTCTCCTGGCATGGTCTCTAGCATTCCCATTTACTAGATTTAGTTCCATTTCTGATGGTTCAATGATCACCCCTCTTGACTTTGATTTTTGGGGACTTGCTTTTTGCATATAAATGTTCAAACAATGTTCATCTAGTAATGTTTTTTTTAAAAAATGTCTACCAGCAGTGTTTTTGCTAAGGTTGGGGAAACACAGAGGTAAAACTGACACATAATGATATCCCTACATAGACCATTTTGTTTGGAACCCCAGTAAAGGGACTGTTCGGAAACCTAGGTAGGGTTACCTACATGTACTTACCACCCTTTGCAAAAACACTGATCGTCATGTTCAAATCTTGAAGCGATTGTTCAACATATGTTCAAATCTTCATAAGTCTCTATGGTTTCATTGTCCCTGTACTATATTATAAACAGGTCTGAATTTGTGTAAACTTGTAAATTTATGCAGCAAGTACAAGTAAGTAAGGTACTTCTTTGATCATGTGATATCTGTAACATTTGCTCTTCTTTTCTTGTTTTATGTCTACAGTATGCCAGCGTCAAGAAACAAAATGTTGATTACATGACAGCCAAGGATTTTATCCAGAATTACCTGGGTATGCACAGAGAACGTGACACAGATCCGTACATCGTTGATCTACTTGGTGCTGCTGTGGACCAAACTAAAGATGCGTAAGTGTTGACCAACTAGTTATAATCTCAGTATTAGAATAAGGATTTTCTTAGTGATATAGCTAATGTATGGGAACACCAGGTAATAGAAGAATCTGATAGAATACATATCCATAACTTGTATCATAATTTTGTGAGGAACCTTGGTAAAATACCTGGGCAATTTGATTAAATTTTACCAACTTACTAACCTTGGCAAAAAACACACATTCTTTCTATTAAACACAAGGTTGTCCCAAGCCTCAAACAAGTTCTGGTCATATCTTAATATTTATGGAGGTTACCCTACGATGATTTCCCCACCATAGAGAAAGTATGGTGCTATGCCAACATCATCCTTGCCATCCAGGCCGTCATGCTTTGGTAGTTTTCTGCCATCATGCTGTGTTCTCTCCACTATAGAGAAAGCATGGTGCTAACCAATCTGATTAAAATCCAATGTGGTGAAAGCGGCTAGATGTCCTTATTTACCTCTATTCATCGTGTTGTGACGTTTGTTTTGTTCGGAGTGATCGCCGCCTTCCCACATCTGAACCGGTGTAATCTACAATCCTGTTTGAATCTCGCGCTTTTGAATAGCCAATTAGGACAAGTGTTACGTTGGCAGCTTCAAACACTGGAGAAATTGATGGATGTTTTGCAAACAGCAGGACACCACTTCCCATTAAAGGCCATTCCAAAGATTAGATCGGATGAAGTAACCATTTTCACTGGGTAGCAACATTGCAATTCAAATTGTAAAACATTTAACTGTCTCTGCAAAACACAGTTTCAACTAGAAATTGTATTTACCAGTTCTCATGCTTTTTAGCCTTCAAGTTGTTTATGTCGAGTCTATATATTCGCACGCTTCCGTAATTTATACAAGTTGATTTTGACTGTGACATCGCACCGTGACGAACACACAGGCATTTGTTTCCCAAGTTATGGCTCATAATATTTCTATCAGAATACAATAAAATGACGATAATATCGTTAATATTGACGTATTAAACCAACAGTACATGAAAGGGGTAAAATTACACTTGTTTCTGTGATCGCGCAGTTTCACTCAATGCGAAGGAAGACACTCCCTTCGCATTGAGTGAAACTGCGCGATCACAGAAACAAGTGTAATTTTACCCCTTTCATGTAGTGTTGGATTAATACGTCAATATTAACGATATTATCATCATTTTATTGTATTCTGATAGAAATATTATGAGCCGTAACTCGGGAAACAAATGCCTGTGGACAACACGTTGACCACGCCTTTGACATGAATGTTTCAACTATCATCTACAAACATCTACAAATCCGTTTGGAATTACTAAACTATTGCTGAATAATTATTTCAGGCGACCGAACGTTTGATTTTCACGTTAATAGAAAGATTGAATCAACATCAGTCGAACGATCAACTTGTTGCTAGTGCCGAAATAAACATTCGCAATACCACGCTATCTACGACAATTTAGTCCAAGTTTAGAGGTCACTTCACGTCTCGTCAAACATGTGACATCTCATCGGTAATTTCCGGATTTACATTCGTATTACATGCAGTTTCACGTTATACCCCAACATGGCCTAACTTAGAACCTTCATGTAGATGGATTTTGGCAACGTCCTCCCCACATAGTCTATTCAAATCAATTATCATGAAGGTACGTCCTTTAAAAGTTGTGACTACGATTGAACGATCGGCTCTGATCATGTGCACGTACCTACTGTTCCTTCGTTAACTTTCGTTGCGGACAAGATCACATGACGTTACCTACGTATACGTAGTGGAGTGCCGTATTTATATTTGTGTACTATGAATGGCATCGTGTCTAAACAGCTATCCGTCTAGTCTAGAATTTGGCATTAGGTAATCCTAAAACGTAAAGCTATATAGGACGTTTTAAAAACCAAGAGTTGTCGTACAAGTAAATGAGGTAATGTCTAATGTGTAATCAGTAATGACTTGCTTGGGTTGTACGCTTACTAGTATCGATCCTAGTCGCACGAAATTGGTTGACACGTGCGTTCGTCACGTACCATCATATATAGTTATGATGACCGAACAAACAGAAAAACAGTCTCTTGAATTCAGGAACTTCTGTTTAGGTGTGGGTGAATAATAAAATCATGTTTTCGTAGCATTCATGTGGTTGTTTTTGTCATTCATTAATTGTACATCACTCCCTGGCCAGCTGGGTTACTTGGCCATATGGTTATTTTAGAACAACATGCATCTCACTCCGTGTATTATGTCGGCAAAGTTTCTGACTGTCATTTTCAAGAGCAAAATAGCATTGCCTCTTTTGATTCCATCTTAGTATGAATTAAATATCCCTGTAGGCTGTAGTGATTTTGACACACGTGAAAAACGACAATCTTACCCCCCCCCCACAAGGAATTACGTTTGTATTATAAAATAAAATGTATAAAAACCATGTATAATAAAATACAATGTATTAGTAGTTGACTCGCTCATACACACATGGTGCCATTTCCTTCAAGTCGAAAGTCTACCTCAAGATCAAATACACATGATGATACAAAGAGTAACTACGGCCCGGCTGGGTGCCTACTAAAGGCTTCACTGTGTATATGACAAGAATCCCCCTGCCTGTTAGACTAAACATGATAACTTTAACTTGGCATTATGACCCGATACGTCGGTGGTGGCAACTGTATCTCTAAATGATTTTGAAAGAAACGTGCTGATTGGTTGAGAAATCCTTACAATATTGTCCACGTTCAATGGGATTGTAGATTACACCGGTTCAGATGTGGGAAGGCGGCGATCACTCCGAACAAAACAAACGTCACAACACGATGAATAGAGGTAAATAAGGACATCTAGCCGCTTTCACCACATCGGATTTTAATCAGATTGGGTGCTAACACCAGCCTTGTCACCCAGGCCGTCATCCCTGGCAGTTTTCTGCCATGGGGTGTTCTCCCACTATAGAGAAAGTGTAGTGCTAACACCATCCTAGCCACCCAGGCTGCCATGCTTGGTAGTTTTGCATAGTGCTAACTGTAACACCATCCTAGCCACCCAGGCTTGGCAGTTTTCTGCCATGCTTCAAAAGTGTTCTACCATCCCTGAGCTGTAGCAATCTTTGAATGTCATCCTAGCCACCCAGGCTTGGCAGTTTTCTGCCATGCTTCAAAAGTGTTCTACCATCCCTGAGCTGTAGCAATCTTTGAATGTCAAAATCATAATAATACTTTCACTTGAAGAGAAATGGCAGATCCTCAATGTGCATGTGGTGTATGTCTTAAATATAAACATTGAGTGTGTTTTAATTTTGAAGACATGCATACATTATAAATTATATATTCAAACCATTACACAAATTACCATGTTATTGATATGTAAATTAGTATGCAAATTAACCACCATCAATGCAATATATCCAGGAGAAAGCATGGTCGTGTAGTACCGGGGTAGTGAGTACTTTTCATGACAATTTCCTGGAAATGGGAATGTTTTTGAGTTTTTTGAAATGTGTAACTTTAATGATTTTTTCCTGTGTTTTTGTGCAAAATAACACTAAATTATGTAGACTGATTATTTGATATTTTGTTTACTTACACAGGTTGATATCTTTTGAGGAGTTTAAAGACTTTGAAGCCTTACTGTGTGCTCCAGATGCCATGTATAAATTAACCTTCCAATTATTTGATACAAATGGATCAGGCTATATTTCATTTAGTGAGTATTTTATCAATTTACCTTGTTCATCGTATTTTGTATTTTACAACAGAAACAGGGTTGGTGTGCCAGTTTACTATAATATTGTTAGTAATGATAGTTTTTATATAGCTCTGCCCCACTTTGTGCTCAAAGCACTTTACAAATATTATCCCCTGTATGGACCCAGTGGCACTTTATACTTGCTCAACTCCATGGTAAGCATGCAATCCATTACAGCCTTTATAAGTGCATAGGATTAAAGCATTTGCATTACGACCTCTATCCTACCAGGTCCCCACTTCTACAGCTGGGTTGACTGGTGCAAAATCATGATTCAACCTTGCCTTGGGACTTCAGAAACAACTGGCAGCAGAGAGACTTAAACCCACAGTCTGTATTTTCTAAGCCAGTCATTCTAACCCTTCAACATCATCATGACTACACTTTTACTTATGGGGCACAACATTTTTTGCATCTTCAAAAAAATAAACGATAAGTGCAAACAGTTGAAGCCATTTGAAGTCATCAAGTCCATGTAGAATGATTTCCAGAGAAGCTAGTTTCTACTGCACTGTATAAGATTAGCAGTGTTTTTGCTAAGGTTTGGGAACCCCGGTAACAGAAAGGGGGAAAGAGGTAAAACTGGTAGTGCTTCCCATGCAATGTATCATAGTTTAGGTGGGGAACCCCGGTAAAATGATGTGGGAACCCCGGTAGATTTTACCTACTTACCGCCCTTAAATAAAACACTGATTAGGAAAGAGATTGACAATGCCATTTTGTCAGTGGCTGAGTGGTTAAACAAGTTGCCGCTTAGTACCACTGTGGGCGGGGTTTAAACCCAATATGGATTTGATTAAATTTACCGCTCTGTAAGTAAGAAGACTGTCGTTCAGTTTGACTCTACCGAAGAGCACAGGAATCCTGCATACTCCAGTTTCCTCCTGCATCAACACTTACTGAACTGATGAGAGATGGCCCTCACTGGACTTCTTGGGAGACAAGTGTTTGTATACTTAAAGAACTATTGAGTATAAATAAAGATTATTATTTGTTGATGTTATTAGTTACAGGATTCTGTTATATTTGCGATGTGATATGCATCTGTTCTTGTTAGTCTGGAGTTGACATGTATCTTTAGATATATTAAAAAACCATTGTGTTCTATGAGTGAAATGTCACATCAACCATGTTTGTTGCTGTAAAATGTTTGTATTTCTCCCCTATGGGTTTGTCCATGAACATAACAAATTCCAGTCTTTGTAATTCACTTGCATGTGTAATACAGAGTGTAATACATGTTTAGTTAAATTTCGGGATTACATATACATGGATAATAACATCCCACCAGAGTCCGATGTGAAAGTGTTGATTTATGTTACTTTTGAAGTCGTTTATGTCAATGGGTAAAAAAATGTAGTCTTGTAAATGAGTTCTATTCTTTAACAACAAAAACAGGAAAGAAATTCTCTGCAGCAGATTTGTTGTGCAATTTCGCTGTACATCCTTGTGTGGAAGTAAATACACATTTCTCCAGTTAAACAGAGCAGTTGTCAATGTTGTTAGTAATTATGTAGACCTGCAGTGTGTCACCTTGTATCTGGCTTATTTCAAGTACAGCTAGTTGTAGTATTAGTAGCCTGTCACATGATTGAATGGTTTATCCTGCATTCACTGATTACTTTAGTGAATCACTTTTGTAGTTTCACTTTCTCAATTCATCTTATGTCTTTCTGTAACCATGGTGACCATGCTTGTGAGGCATATTGAAGATGGAGTCAGACAAATTGCTTCTATAATATGAGAAATATGTCTTTTGAACATGATATTAAGGTGCTTTGATCATTCCAAATACTTTGTCTAATAGCTATCTTACCTGCTTGAGAGCATAGTGTACTTGGTTTCAAGTTGTTGTGCACTATTACGCTGACATTCTTTTCTTTTACTTCTTTTAAGGCAATGTCCTTCACAAAATATTGCTGTTTCGGGTTCTTTGTGCCCATATGTACAATTTTGTATTTATCACTGTTGAATTTCCTTTATCCATTTGTCTGACACACGTATCTACAAGACCATTCAGATCACTCTACAGGGAAATATGGTCACTTGACCCACAAATACACTTAACATTGTAAACACACATCCACATAAACATTACCATAACAATAGTCAATTTTTAGAGCCTTTGACCAAAGTTGTGTTGACAAAGTTGACGTTAGAAGTGCTTGGTTAGAATTAGTTTCGAAATCTCAAATGGTCTTTGAAAATGCAACATTTTACATGATAACCAGCAAGCAGAAGTAGGAATATTATGGTAGCACTGTTAGGTGAAGTGTTATGTAACAGTGGAGGGTAGACGCCATGACAAACACATGTTTAGCTAGTGACCATGTGCATGTTGCCTGACCCAGTTAAAGGCCAAGGTTTCAATCCCAGGTTGTCACATTAGTGTGGTCTTATCAGTGGTTGATAGAGTTATAAGAACAAAATAATAATCATATGTAATCAATGACTACAGTACAATGATAAGATAACACTAACCTTGGATTGAAACCCTGGCCTTTAAAATTATTAGTAGACATCATTTCTTTTCAACACATTCATGGAATTGGTATTTGTGACATAAAAACTCAGCAAAGCACCCTGATTACAGATTTTAAGGTCACACAATGTGACAGGAAGTGCTGAAGTTCAACTTCTAATGATTAAATTTTTGTCAGTGTTTTGACCAGTCTACAAACAAATGCCTACAAATGTCTGCAATAGTTGTAGTATTTGTTGAGTTTTTTTCGTTCCAATGTTTAACTGGAAGCAAACACTACATTCCTGTAACTTAAATGCAAATAGACAGAAATGATTCATATCTAAATCGCAAAGTTGTGTGGATTTTTCCTGCTAAATTACACCTTACCTGCCAAAAAAATCAGACATTTTCTAACTCCAACACTAATTACAAAGCCTTCAAGACCCAAGAAATGTTCAGAGGTAACCCAATTATGTCAAAATTTGCAAAAATAGCAATGTATGCAGTATTTTGAAACGGGCAGTACGCTGACGTCTCACGTTCACGTTTTCATCGTGATCTCAGCTATTTGCATTACCATTACATAAATTGTAGCGTTTGCTTCCAGTTAAACATTGGAACAAATAAAACCCCAGGGAAACAGAAGGAAATACCCTGAAGATCACAACAAACACTCCAATTATTGCAGCTAGCCTACAAATTGAACTGTCCTAGCTTTAATTGTTCTTTACTTTGTATGTCAACAATTTCTAGAAAATAGATATTTTATACATTTTATTTTATACATTTTATTGGTGCATACATGTATGTGTGATATTACTTTCCTTTTTTGTAAGGTCAAAGGTCAAAATTCACAATTTCTTAGTGTGATAAACGTGAAGCAGTGATATGATAGAGTTTCTTCCTCGACTCAGTGAGTTTGAATTGAGAGTGTCAGACCATTCAAGGATTAATGTGTGTGTGAGTGATTGTTCCTATTGAATTCCTCAGGGATGAAGCAAATATTAAAAATACAAATTAAAATTTAATAACTATCCCTTCTAATTTCACATGGAAGCCTCTATTTGTGAAGTGGGATCAGTTTGTTGTAAAATAGATTTTATTGTAACAAATCAACAACAGAACTAACAGATATATTCATAAACACTAAATTTAATCAGTGTAAAATCTGATTGTCAGTCATTTGTTCATATTGCTGTGACACTCACTGGCAGTTTGATAATTGCATTCTGGGATGGGGGAGCAGGGGAGGAGGGGGGGGGGGCTGGAAAAAAATATGTGTGATTCTTTTTGACCTTCTTTTTATTCCCCTGCCTTTAGTAGAAGTATTGATTTGTAGTGTATTTGTATTTGTATAGATAATATTAATTGGAAAGAAGGGTCTACTTACAGCAGAAGTTGACAAAACCACAGGGCAAGAACTTGTCGTAGAGAAAATGCAATATGATCAGTGTTTATCTGTGTTATCAGTCAAAATAACACTTTGCATTCCTTTTGCTTTTTTTCATTAGGTGAATTTCAGAGTGTTTTTAGCCTAACGGAAGTTCATCAACACATACCGTTTGACTTTGATTCAAGGTTCTTGAAACTACATTTTGGTGAAGAAAAGAAGAAAGAATTGTCTTACCAAGAATTTACACAATTTTTACAGGTCAGTCACTTCAAAAGATTCTAATGTTGTACACTATTGTGAATTTGTAGCCATGCTCTACTCATAAGGGAGGGGCAAGTGCGTTTAGTAACACCCGTGAATGTTTAACCATTAACAATTAATGTAAGGGGTCAGACTTGATTAGCAAAGCTATTTTCTGACTCCCATTGCCTGTATAAATTGTGTATATATATTTTTTTTCCAAGTGATCTGTAATTATTTCTTGTACAGGTAATAAAAATCAATCAATCAATGAATCAATCAATAATCTTAAATCATTTTGGAAAATCTCTTATGGAAATTTTGCAAGACTCATCCATTGTATGTGGAGGGATAATAGTATGGTGATGTACAGATGGGTTTGAAACCAGATTTGAAAATGTAAATGTTGTTTTCTTGTGCAAATTCCTGTGGTCCCAACCAATATATTTGGACAGACAGAGAAGGAAAAAGTTATGTCCTTGTCTGGGGAAGGATAGGCAAACTCTTGTGATAGCATGGGGTGCATCTAATCATTTGGTGAAATTTGCATACCAATAGAATGTCCTCTCATGCAAATGTTCTGTCGACCCAACCATTGTATTTAGAGGGATGACAGCATAGTTACAGGATTGGGCTCAAAATTGTCATGCCCACTCATGCAAATTTTTCTAGCTGCAACCATTTTGGTTTCACCATTACATCAAACTAAAACCTGACATTACTGATACTGTGGTGGATTCATGCAGGATTTTGTTTTGTAATCCCGAAAGTTGTCCAAATATAATATTGAAGAACAGTTTCAAGTTACAAATTTTACTGTAACAGTAGATATCGGATTCTTCCTTAGCATTTTAGATATTTTTGAAGTTTTCATGTTTAGGTCTCTCCCTAGGTTTTTATAGTAGAAGGTTCCATCGCATGATTTTGGCTAGTATTGAGGGTTCTCCCTATATTCTTTATAGATTTGTGTGTCCCACCCCATGACTTCTTAAAAACAACTGAATTATATTTCTTGTATTAGTAATATGTATGCAACTCTTACTTTCAGGGTAGAACACTGCATAAATTTGATTCATTGACATGATCAGATTTTACGCAAGGTTTTCAGATTCCTATTGCTTAGTGTAGTTGCCATAAAAAAAATCATAGAGAATCATTAGATTTTCAGATTCCTATTGCTGTGTGGTTGCCATAGAAAAGCATAGAGAACATGTAGATTTTCCGATGCATATTGCTGTGTAGTCTCCATAGAGAATCAACCATAGAGAACCAATTTAGATATTTAGATTCATATTGCCATGAATATTCAGTGTCATCAAAGTAATTGCAATATAAATTATAATAATGACGTAATGAAAACTAGGGCAGTATAACTATAGATGTTAAACTATTCACAAAATGCAGAACAAGGAACAATGATCCTGTGACAAATGTTTTGTTAACCAGCTCAGTCAGCAGATTCACACCCAGACCATAGCTGTAAAGGAAAGGTCAAAAGGTCATGCTATTATGATAAATTTGTCAGTACAAGTGTGATTATGACTGCCATCAATGGTCTATGGTTTGGAACCAGTATATCTGTTATATTGTATGGAATAAAGATACACAAATATCACTGTAGGTATTTGGTATGTCATAAAAATTATCAAACTGTTCAATTTAAAGAGGAGGGTGGGGGGGCTCAGACTTGGATTATTATAAAGTGTGATGAATACTTAGCTGTTATTGGGAGCTGCATGTATGAGTGACATACCTAATAGAATAGAATAACCACTGAAGTATAAAACCATGTCTCTATTAATAAACTTGCCACCTAGTTTTATGGAGTGCTTCTTTAGGGCCCAGTTCAGAGTAGAATTAAAGTTTAGTTGTGAAAATCAGTTATCTGGCAGAGTTATAAAGAGAGTTGACCAAAGAATGATCCCATGTAATGGCTCCATTGATAAGATAAGACTAACTCAAGAACCTGGAATTCAATGCCTGGCCTCCATGTATTAAAGTAACAGGTAGTTTTATTAGACATTTGGATAATTTTTCTGCACAATTGTGAAAAGATGGTATGATAGATACGTACAGAAAGGGTTAATGTAAGGACTTTGTTAAACGCACCTGGGACAACTAGTGTCATTTTATTCTTGGGGAAAAGAATGTGTCTTTGTATGTGAGGACAAAGACAGGTAAGGTTTACTGAAGGAACATTCTTGTGACACAATAAAATTATGCAAATTTAAATTTGAATTGAAGTGACATTGATGTGTATAGTTAAAGGTTAGGGGATTTTCCATCAGTGATTTCTGATTTGTTCACAGTCTGTAAGACATAATTTAGAGAATGTTGTCCACGTGTAATGAGGACATGTAGTTTAACAATGTAAAAGGTTTTCATAGTAATCCACAAGAGTTTCATTATAACAATGGTAAGAACTTTTATTGCCAGAAATTACAGGCTTACAAAATACTCTAATCTTATCAACAAATGTACAAAATATCAAAATTTACAAGTCAAATTAGCCACAAGTAGATAATGTAGAGAATTACAAAACAAATTTCTGGCTAGGGCTGAAGAAGAACTCAGTGTGATTACACAGTGCATTGTCAGACTGACAGCTTGGAAATTTATAAGAATTCATTTGACAAAATCCTGGTGGTGGCAGTCCCAGATGAAGTGGGTACGCATGCTAGTTAGAAATTTCATGGAAAAGGGGATATTTTTCGTTGGCCATCTACATGTAGGCCCGTGGAATCGTAAAAAGGGGTACTTTTTCAGATCACCCTCCAAAAATAGGGGTAGGATGTGTGATGGTGAACAATAGTATTCAAACATTTATTAGGGCAAACAGTGTACGTGCAGTGTATGGATTAGGTGTCCTTGAAGATAAAACCTCCTGGATTTCGGAAATAAGGGGGTGTTTTTTGCAGTGATTTTCTCCCAGATTCACCAAAAAAGGATGTTTTTCAATGAATTATTCAGATTCACTAAAAAAAGGGGGGGGGGGTTGTTTTTCATTGAAATATTCTGGGGGGAAAAAGGGGTACATTTGAAATTTCGCTAACAAGCATCATAACATGGGTTATCATAACATACCTATCCAGGGACTGCCACCACCCCATCGTCGCAAACCATGGCCTGTATTTTACAGCAATGTTCTTAACGAGCCTCCCACTGGTGTAATGGTAGAAATAATAACTCTGGTTTGCGAGAATGCACCGCCCGGGACAAAATGCAGTATTATATTAGCTGTAAGTCATGTTGAAGGCTGAGACATAATCTACCATGAACTCTTAACAGACTGTATTAATTTACAGTATCTAATATCAGGGTGTCAATTTAGCAGTGTCTAATGACAACTGGTTTTTAGTTTGGTCCACCATATTCAATTTATGGTGGTTCATGTGGACTATGTATTGTTTTCAAACTGTCTGTTGTTTGAAAAAGTATCAAGTATTATCTTGTGATCACAATGGGATTATTATTAATGACTGGTTATGTGTACATTGTAAGTAAATACCTTTGTAATGTAGATGGAAATTTTATGAAAAAGAAAGAAAGTAGTCAAAATTTTCCAGAGTATTGAAAGTAAAGTGACCTATGTTGTACTACTCATTCTAGTGTCCTCTTTCTGACCTAAGTCATGTTTAGAAATGAAGTAATTGGACTGTAGATTGATTGTAGACTGATTGTACGTAGGAATATCATAAAAGAACTTGGTGGGTTGGGGGGGGGGGGGGGTATTTGATCGACAGTATGTCTTTTCAAGCAAATTGTTAATATTTTATCATCAGAAATTTTCAGAAATATGGTACACTCACTGAAATGTTTTGGCGCTTAAATAATGTAGATAGTTTATTTAGATCTCAGTTGTGATGTATGTCAAGCTGTAGACCATGGGATCACTTGAACACTAAGTATGCAATAACTGTGATACTGTAAAGTCTGTTGTAAGATATCTCATAGTGTGTTCTACTTCTTTACTGCTATTCAAACAATGCAGTGTAACTTTATAGCTAGTATCTACTAACTAGCGGCAGATCTCATATGACACAGTTTTCACTTGGGTTTTAAATAGAACAGTGAGCGGAAATTGATGAAAGTTTAAAATTTCCTTAGAATTTTATAGCGAAACTTATTGTAGCACAGTATAGCAATTTGAACTTGGATTGATTTTACATACTTACTGCCCTCAGCAAAACAAGAATGTCTGGGTAAAATCTAGTCAAATTTACCATGTTAATTCAACTGTAATTTTGAAGAAGTACATTGATTCTCTGTAGTCATTTTGCCGCACATAATTGTATTGCAATGGCATCTAGTTTTCTTGATCAAATTACATGATTCCTGACTTTTTTTTTGTAAAGTAAAACGTTTTTTTTTTTTTTTTTGTGAAACTAGATTATGTATTGGTAGAACCTACTACATAGTTTACAAAATAGAGCCTAGTACCAGGAGTAGTGAATAATTGATTTAAAAAAAACCTGACTTAACAGTGTTAATACATACTGTTGATGAGTGGTATTTTTAGTCTGACAGCCAGTAACTATACTAAAAATTCTGTATAATAAGTTGTCTTTTCAAGATCTACTAAAATGCTTTGATTTCACGTGTAATGGCATTTTCCATTACCTCAGTATTTATTGTGGAATCGTTCGTGGTAGAATTAAAATCACAGAGTAATGACACAGCTTTCAATTGATTGCTTTTATTGATTGCTAAGTTGTTTACTTTGATTGACCAAATATCGGCTATATAATTTACATTGGTTGACCTCCATAACCTAGTAGGGTAGTAGGCAATAGAATATAGCTGTTAACAAAACTAGATTGACTATACATACAACACACAGTGTTACAATTTTTTACATGCTGTCAAACGCTATATTTTTCCTGTCACAATTTTTTTTATCTGATGTGTTTTTATTAAGAAAATAAAAAATATTTTGTTTCCATGGTAATAATGTAATCATATTCTCATTGGATGTAATGTATTAGGTGAAACTGTATCCTCTATCATATGAAATTGTAGATTAATTATTAAAAATATGTATCATATTCCATTACTGTGTGTTAGTATACTGAATTTAGCATAGATGATAATTCTACTGATGTTTATAAGTAAAAAAAATATAAATTGAAACATAAATCCTATTTAAATCAATAAGAAATAATCTTTCACTTATTTTTGTATAAATTGTAATAATTAAAATCTAACATATGAATATTAATGGAATGAAACAATTTGATTGAAATTTTAGAATTTGTGTTTTGTGTCTGAAAAATTGACTTCAGTTCAAGACTCAAGGCAGGATTTCAAATTGTGATACTGACTACTGGGTTGGAAATTTTATATGTAAATTTTCAAGAAAATGCACACCTGGTGTGAAACTAGCTACCAGGGTAGTCCGAAATTCAAGCTCAGTGTTTCTGTACTATTGATAGAATACTAGTAGAGTATCATTAGTGTAAATCAGACTTCTTTCTTGAAAAGATGCACTACTTTTAGTGTTAGAAATCCCAGACAGTGTAAGTGACAGAGAGAGAGATAGAGAAATGGAGTCTGTAATTGATAGTAATTGGAAATCTAGTTAAGTTGGTAGAGTTCTTAGTCAATCCTTTCAGCATAACTGTAAGTGTTGTCTTTAATAAAATACTGGATAGGCACTTTACTAGTGGAATTGTCAAAGGTATACATTATACCCAGCTCTCAATCCAGACAGACAGTAGTTTTCAAGGTCTCGTAAGGGTCAGTTGTTATTGATATCTGATCAATATATAAATAGCCACGACTGTGGGACTATAATGTGCCCTGGACAAGAGAAGCTGATAGCTATTATGTATTGTTGTATAACACATAGCTGGACCTACATGCACCCACATCAGTTCTTTTACATGTATGTAAATCTGTACTCTGATTTCGTTGTGACTTGTCATTTAAATGCGACCTCTGACCTGTGTTGGTTCATTTTAATTGTAATTTAGCTTTGTCATTATACATGACGGCCAAGTATAGTAGTGTATATGGTAATCTTTTGGTGATTGCCACTCTGCCTTAGGTTACAGTCTTAGCCTAACTTAGACATTTCACTATTAAAGATATCCTACTGTAGTGGTGGAGTTTGTGTATTTTAGCATTGCTATAGAGTCTGTCACTTTACATAAATATTCTTAGCTTAATTTAGGCATTCGCTAAGATTAGACATATACTCCACTGCATACACTGTCCACTTATTAATAGTTTTACACATAATAGTCATATATAAAGGAATCAAGGTATTCTTACCACCGTGGGGGCTTTAATCTGAAGAGATTTGCATAGATTATGAATCATTGGGCGGGGGGGGGGGGGGGGGGGTGCATTGAACTTTAACATTTTTATTGCAAAGACAGTATTATAACTGTTTTTATAAATAGATAGTTAATTAAATGTGACTAGACAAGTACTAGTAGCTATACATGCTACAGACCAAGGAATTGGGTCATCAACAAATCTAACAAATAAATTCTTGCTGAAATGTCAAGGGTTGCATATTACTTTCACCAAAAATTTAGATTTGAAGTCCAGTAAAGATTACATTGTACAACTGCTGACATCAAGACTGTGCAGACAAACAAAATCTGTTACTTGTACTGAACAAGGGAAGTAAATAAATGAATTGGATTAATAACACTTGGCACAGCATGTTGGAACAGCAGGGACTTGTATTACACACCATGGTTTGATAAGAACAGTTTTATGGCCTCTTTACCTGTGCATGAACTGCCAGGGGAACTGGAAATTTATTTGTGAACATGAACTGCTATGTAAAGTGGCCATAAAACTGTTCTTATCAAACCATGGTGTGTCTAATACAAGTCTCTGTACTTCTAACATGCTGTGCCAAGTGTTATTAATCCAATTCAGTTGTGCACTTTCTCTGTTTGTAACAGGTTCCGTTGTCCACAGTCTGATGTCGGCAGTTGTAAAAGAACTTAGACTTCACTATCATTATAAAAACTGTCTTAGATAACTACATATGATTGTTAGCTAGCTAGCTGTGTCTATGGAGTTAGTCAATCATGTCATTGTTAGCTAGCTAGCTGTGTCTATGGAGTTAGTCAATCATGCCATTGTTAGCTAGCTAGCTGTGTCTATGGAGTTAGTCAATCATGCCATTGTTAGCTAGCTAGCTGTGTCTATGGAGTTAGTCAATCATGCCATTGTTAGCTAGCTAGCTGTGTCTATGGAGTTAGTCAATCATGCCATTGTTAGCTAGCTAGCTGTGTCTATCGAGTTACTCATGTCATTGTTAGCTAGCTAGCTGTGTCTATCGAGTTACTCATGTCATTGTTAGCTAGCTAGCTAGCTGTGTCTATGGAGTTAGTCAATCGTGTCATTGTCAGCTAGCTAGCTGTGTCTATGGAGTTAGTCAATCATGTCATTGTTAGCCAGCTAGCTGTGTCTATCGAGTTACTCATGTCATTGTTAGCTAGCTAGCTGTGTCTATGGAGTTAGTCAATCATGTCATTGTCAGCTAGCTAGCTGTGTCTATGGAGTTAGTCAATCGTGTCATTGTCAGCTAGCTAGCTGTGTCTATGGAGTTACTCATGTCATTGTTAGCTAGCTAGCTGTGTCTATGGAGTTACTCATGTCATTGTTAGCTAGCTAGCTGTGTCTATGGAGTTACTCATGTCATTGTTAGCTAGCTAGCTGTGTCTATGGAGTTAGTCAATCATGCCATTGTTAGCTAGCTAGCTGTGTCTATGGAGTTACTCATGTCATTGTTAGCTAGCTAGCTGTGTCTATGGAGTTACTCATGTCATTGTTAGCTAGCTAGCTGTGTCTATGGAGTTACTCATGTCATTGTTAGCTAGCTAGCTGTGTCTATGGAGTTAGTCAATCGTGTCATTGTCAGCTAGCTAGCTGTGTCTATGGAGTTAGTCAATCATGTCATTGTCAGCTAGCTAGCTGTGTCTATGGAGTTAGTCAATCATGTCATTGTCAGCTAGCTAGCTGTGTCTATGGAGTTAGTCAATCATGTCATTGTCAGCTAGCTAGCTGTGTCTATGGAGTTAGTCAATCCTGTCATTGTTAGCTAGCTAGCTGTGTCTATGGAGTTAGTCAATCATGTCATTGTCAGCTAGCTAGCTGTGTCTATGGAGTTAGTCAATCCTGTCATTGTTAGCTAGCTAGCTGTGTCTATGGAGTTAGTCAATCATGTCATTGTCAGCTAGCTAGCTGTGTCTATGGAGTTAGTCAATCATGTCATTGTTAGCTAGCTAGCTGTGTCTATGGAGTTACTCATGTCATTGACCTTTAGTATAAAAGGAATGTCTTTGGAATACTCTATAGCTGGTATGCCTGTCAGTTTACATAACTTGCCTGTCATGGAAAAGTACCCATGTCATCTTATACTACTAACTTATAGTGTTTTTGTTAAGGTTTAAGAACTCATGTAAGAGAGAGGACAATACTGATACATTCAGTACAGAAGTGTCTTTATCATCACAACATAATGAAGACTTGCATACAAACTACAATAAATTGAATATTTTGAATTAAAAGTCCAAGGCACACATACATTTGTTACTATCATGGGAATGTAGTGTTTTCATCAGGATAGATTGCAAGCATGGCAGCTAATTTGCATAATATTATTCATATAAAAATATGGTAATTTGCATAATGATCAGCGTATATGCATATCTTAAAACATTGAAAGTTACTCTGACAATGGTTATCTTTTACTATAGCAGTTGGAATGTATCTATTCAATATCTATATTTGAACACATACACACATAATGGATATTAAGATAAGCCATTTCTCTTTTGGTGAAAGTATTATTGTAATTTTGTCTTTCAAAGATTATTACATGTAAAGCTCAAGGCTGATAGAACACTTTTGCAAAACAGGAAAAACCTGTCAAGCTTGATGGCTTGGGTAGCAAGGATGATGCTAACACAATGCTTCCTGTAAAGTGGGGAGAACACTGGGAATATCGAATCCTACATGAGAACCTTATAAAATATGTGAAAGTTATTTTAGATTTTGTGTACTCATCCAGTGAATAGGATGATGAATTCTATTTGTATTTCAGCTTATTAAATTTATGTGTTTTGGTGAAATTTGTAAGTTTTAAATTACTGCATTCTTATTTTATTTCAGAATTTGCAAGAGGAACATGCAAGGCAAGCCTTCATTACTTTTGACAATGGCAAGAAGGGAGTCATCAATGCTATTCAGTTCAGAAATATTATGACAACAATTAAAAAACATTTATTGACACCGTTTGTGGAAGAAAACCTTGTCTCAGTAAGTTGATTTACAAAGTTTATATCAGTTTTAATCATTCTTAGATATATTGTTGTCAGAAACATACTTGCAATGTTTGCTGTTGCTACAAAGTGACAGCAGTTGTTTGAATTATAACTAAGAATTGCACCTTTAAAAAGATGCCCCTAGCATTTGACCACGATATTTGACCTTTGACATGGGTAGTCATTAGTAGTTAGGGTTTGAATTTCACAGTAGTGTATGGTACACAGACTACTAAATATATCTAGACTACCAAATTTGTACGGAGTTAGTCTGTTAGACCAATGGAAATCAATAGAAAACTAGCTGAAACAGTTCACATGGCTACCAAACTAAAGACTGGAATTTGACCGTTAACATATCCATTGGTATGTGACCTTTGACATTCGTACTTCATTGGCATGTGACCTTTGACATTAGGATGATCATTAGATGAAATAATGTTGTAGATAGTATGAGCCTTTTTTTTCAGGATTTTTTTGATGAATTGTAAGACGTTGCCATAGGAATAGCTTCAACCATGCCTATATAAAGACAACATGAATCATCATTTTATGTGTCAAATATTTGTTTATTTTAATAGTAACATTCTAAAACAAACACAGTCGTAGTAGTAGTTTGAAATAACTAGAGTTTGTTGACCTCTGTAAAGTTAGTCACATTTGATATGAAATCTAAACAAACACTACTATCTCAGTGTATAAATCAGTATTTATTCTTTAGAAATGATATGATAACCTCAAACCCTTCTCTACTTGTAAAGGATGTTGAACAAGATAACAAACATATACAATATGCTTCATTTGTCCTCAATACACCATATTTTGGTAACCCACCAACTTGCAGTTATGTTCAAAATAAGTCACAAGAGGGCGTCCCACATGAGGAAAAGTGAAGGCTGAAATCACATGGCAATGCATGAAAAGTTAACAAAATCTTGCTAAAAACGACTCCAAGATTTCCTAGAAATTACATATTTGGAAACAAGATTTGTGAAATGTTTGACTGGTTGAGAATGTCACAAAATTTTGCCCTTAAACACGGGAATGATGATTCTTTCAAAGAAGGCTGCAGTATGCAATGATCATTATTCAGGGTCCGGTCCTCATGTTTAGTCCAACGGCTGATTCCAAACAGCACTCATAACGGCCAAACTATACAATCTTTTGTTTTTCTGATAACCAGCTTATGGCATATTATATTTTCCATTCTCCATCTGTCTAATAAGATTGATGACTGAAAACTTGACCAAAACTAAATTATTGTTGTAAACATCCAATGATATCAGAGAAGGGCCTGTGAATGATTTGTATAAATTAATATATTCATGTGTAACAATAACTTACTAACAATGTATGTAACAAATGTATTTGACAAATCATATATTGTTGGATATGAGAAAGAAATTATTCTTTAATACAATAGCTTTGATAACAAGTGTTTTACCACCTGGTGTACAATGTATTTCATGACAGGAAATGTTTTACTACCTGGTGTACAATGTATTTCATGATAACAAGTGTTTTACCACCTGGTGTACAATGTATTTCATGGCAGGAAATGTTTTACCACCTGGTGTACAATGTATTCCATGACAGGAAATGTTTTACTACCTGGTGTACAATGTATTCCATGACAGGAAATGTTTTACCACCTGGTGTACAATGTATTCCATGACAGGAAATGTTTTACCACCTGGTGTACAATGTATTCCATGACAGGAAATGTTTTACCACCTGGTGTACAATGTATTCCATGACAGGAAATGTTTTACCACCTGGTGTACAATGTATTCCATGACAGGAAATGTTTTACCACCTGGTGTACAATGTATTCCATGACAGGAAATGTTTTACTACCTGGTGTACAATGTATTCCATGACAGGAAATGTTTTACTACCTGGTGTACAATGTATTCCATGACAGGAAATGTTTTACTACCTGGTGTAAAATGTATTCCATGACAGGAAATGTTTTACCACCTGGTGTACAATGTATTTCATGGCAGGAAATGTTTTACCACCTGGTGTACAATGTATTCCATGACAGGAAATGTTTTACCACCTGGTGTACAATGTATTCCATGACAGGAAATGTTTTACTACCTGGTGTACAATGTATTTCATGGCAGGAAATGTTTTACCACCTGGTGTACAATGTATTCCATGACAGGAAATGTTTTACTACCTGGTGTACAATGTATTTCATGGCAGGAAATGTTTTACCACCTGGTGTACAATGTATTCCATGACAGGAAATGTTTTACTACCTGGTGTACAATGTATTTCATGACAGGAAATGTTTTACCACCTGGTGTACAATGTATTCCATGACAGGAAATGTTTTACCACCTGGTGTACAATGTATTTCATGGCAGGAAATGTTTTACCACCTGGTGTACAATGTATTCCATGACAGGAAATGTTTTACCACCTGGTGTACAATGTATTTCATGGCAGGAAATGTTTTACCACCTGGTGTACAATGTATTCCATGACAGGAAATGTTTTACTACCTGGTGTACAATGTATTCCATGACAGGAAATGTTTTACTACCTGGTGTACAATGTATTCCATGACAGGAAATGTTTTACTACCTGGTGTACAATGTATTCCATGACAGGAAATGTTTTACTACCTGGTGTACAATGTATTCCATGACAGGAAATGTTTTACCACCTGGTGTACAATGTATTCCATGACAGGAAATGTTTTACTACCTGGTGTACAATGTATTCCATGACAGGAAATGTTTTACTACCTGGTGTACAATGTATTTCATGGCAGGAAATGTTTTACCACCTGGTGTACAATGTATTCCATGACAGGAAATGTTTTACTACCTGGTGTACAATGTATTCCATGACAGGAAATGTTTTACCACCTGGTGTACAATGTATTCCATGACAGGAAATGTTTTACTACCTGGTGTACAATGTATTTCATGGCAGGAAATGTTTTACCACCTGGTGTACAATGTATTCCATGACAGGAAATGTTTTACCACCTGGTGTACAATGTATTTCATGGCAGGAAATGTTTTACCACCTGGTGTACAATGTATTCCATGACAGGAAATGTTTTACCACCTGGTGTACAATGTATTTCATGGCAGGAAATGTTTTACCACCTGGTGTACAATGTATTCCATGACAGGAAATGTTTTACTACCTGGTGTACAATGTATTCCATGACAGGAAATGTTTTACTACCTGGTGTACAATGTATTTCATGGCAGGAAATGTTTTACTACCTGGTGTACAATGTATTCCATGACAGGAAATGTTTTACCACCTGGTGTACAATGTATTCCATGACAGGAAATGTTTTACTACCTGGTGTACAATGTATTCCATGACAGGAAATGTTTTACTACCTGGTGTACAATGTATTTCATGGCAGGAAATGTTTTACCACCTGGTGTACAATGTATTCCATGACAGGAAATGTTTTACTACCTGGTGTACAATGTATTCCATGACAGGAAATGTTTTACTACCTGGTGTACAATGTATTCCATGACAGGAAATGTTTTACTACCTGGTGTACAATGTATTTCATGGCAGGAAATGTTTTACCACCTGGTGTACAATGTATTCCATGACAGGAAATGTTTTACCACCTGGTGTACAATGTATTCCATGACAGGAAATGTTTTACTACCTGGTGTACAGTGTATTCCATGACAGGAAATGTTTTACTACCTGGTGTACAGTGTATTCCATGGCAGGAAATGTTTTACCACCTGGTGTACAATGTATTCCATGACAGGAAATGTTCTTTCTAATTCATAATGTTTGCTTTAAGTCCTTGTGTGATAATACACTGATATTGGATGGTACAGAACGACATCTGCTAAGACTAGTCTCTGTACTACATTGTAGCTGTGATATCAGGTGATACAGAACAATATCTGCTAAGTTTCTGTGCTACATGTAGCTGTGATATCAGGTGATACAGAACAATATCTGCTAAGTTTCTGTGCTACATGTAGCTGTGATATCAGGTGATACAGAACGATATCTGCTAAGTTTCTGTGCTAGCTGTAATTCTGATTCAGTTTATGTTCTTTGTAACAGGTTGCTGGCGGGGAGACAAGTCACTTAGTCAGTTTTCCATACTTTAATGCATTTAGTTCACTACTTAGTAATATGGAACTTATCAAAAAGATTTACAGTACAATAACAAAGGGTGATCCAAGCATAGGTGTCACAAAAGGTGAGTACAACCCATGTGTTCATGTGTAACACATGTAGCTTGATGTGGATTCCTAATATCTTCCCCCACCCACACCCCCACTCTGTATCAATATGAACCATCACCACTTTTCTTTAAATTAATTCTTCCCCAAATCCAGACTGTCAATTTAGGCCTCTTTATACAAATATCCTGTAAAGAGGAAAGTTTTGCATTTTCTTGAGAATCATACAGAATAAACATTCAGACTAGTTTTAGAAGGGCATTGTGAGACCTCTCACTGAGGCAGCCTTAGTCAGGATAGTGTAGAGCACGTTTGTATGTGTACCAGACGCTGGGGTTGAGAGGTTTATATTCCAATGTAAAGGATGCCAATAACATTACCAAGATTGCAAGCTAATGCATTTAATGATAGAATTTCCCCCATATCTACATGTATGTGTAGACACTAGAGTGATTCTATACCATGCATAAGCCAAGTTGAACCAAAAAATATGGAATTTATACCCTGGTCATTCTACATCATGACAATGTGCATCTATGTCATGACAGTGCATGTCTATGTCACTGGTTCTGCTGTGTTCTTAGAATCTGAATAGGAGTCAAAATGTTCAAAACTGCCATTCCTTCCCCGATTTTTCTTTGATATCACTGGCAATAATAATATAATATAATATAATTATGTTATTCTCCAATATTTTTCTTTATTCAGCCAGGAAATACTTGTGATCTAACTGTTTTGTCACTACTCCTCTATTGTCGCATATTGACAAAGCCCTCTCAATTGTGTTTTCTTTGGCTGAACGAAGACAAATATTGGGAAATAACATCTAAATATACAGTAAACACAAAACAAATATGGTCTTCTTGTACATCAGATTGAGAAGAATGTACACATCCATTTAATGTACATTTTGTTTCTCTACCCACAGAGGAATTCTTACTGTCAGCACAACAGTTTTCTCAAATCACACCTTTAGAAGTGGATATTTTGTTTCATCTCGGTATATTAGATCATCCCACAGGGTAAGTAAGTCACATCTTGTCTTCAGCATTTTAGAAATGTCAGTTTTAGTTGTAAAATCATAAATATGTAATATGACGTTGAAATACAAAAATTATGTCACAAGCTCCACCTGAGGGAGGAGGGGGAGGGGGGCTTGGCAATGGCATTCCATTCTTGTCCAGTAACCTATTGGCAAAGTAGTTATCTGTCTGTAGACTTCAACCCACAAGCTAAGAGCACTGCATATTGTGACATGTTTAGTATTTTGTGTGATAGACTAGAGTAAGGTAAGTGTTTGGGATTTGATGTTATTGTAGGGACACCAATAAGTTGTGACATCTAATGAGCTGTGTTCGTTAACATCATTTAGTCACATAACAGGTACTGAAATTGAGAAAATCCGACCACCTGAGGAAAGTGTTCAGTTTATCCAACAACAGCAACAGAAAAAGTCTGAAATCCATCGAAGTCCTTTCCTTGCCGTCGCCGAATCTGGCTACAGATTTTTCCTTGGTGGCATTGCCGGAGGTGAGAACTGTCTCTGCCTATTTCTAGTAGATTTGTGTTGATAGTACCTAGCATAGAAACATTACAGGATAATTGCTTCTTTTAATGTGAAATACATCTTTTCAGTAAATAATGTCCTCGTTTGACATAATGTGGCAATTATATCTATCATTCAAAATGCACCTTTTATCTACATAGCGCTGTCTAGTGACATTTCAATTAGCCCCATCTGGAAGAAAAGTACTGTCATGTGAAATATACCTTTTCAATAAATAACGCCCTCTGGTGACAATGTATGACCATGGCATTCAATTATTGAATCCAGCTATGTTGTAGTGTGTTGAATGTGTACTATATGCATCAATGTTATTCTGTAACTAGATTCGGTACTAGTACCGTTACTCTGTCATAACAATTTACAGATAGTACTACTGTTGTCCTAGTGACCGACAATAACACAAAATGTTATGTTCCACCTTCCTTACAGCTACTGGTGCTACAGCTGTGTATCCCATAGATCTTGTAAAAACCAGGTTACAGAATCAAAGGACTGGTTCAATGGTTGGAGAGTTGATGTACAAAAACAGTATTGACTGTGCTGTAAAAGTGGTCAGACATGAAGGAGTTATGGGTCTCTACAGTGGTAAGTTGGCAATGACATTGGTAATGATTGCAGAAAATCTTCACTTGACATACAAATTTTATCACATTTTCTGTATTGAATTGAATTGTAATTTATTCCACCAGAGAAGAAAAATATGTACACAATCTTTGAAAAGCAACAGAAAGAACATTTCTGGTGAGGGCCATGGAAATAGTTCTTAGGAACTAATCAAAGTCCATGGACCAGGCATGTAAATAATGAAGACAAATTTGGGCGGGTACGAGTTTCATAATAACAAAAAAAAAATACAATGTTATGTTGGTGGCAAAAATAAATAAATACGTGGAAGCTCATTGTGGTGATGCACATAACTGTAGTTTAAAAAAAAGAAAGTATCACTTGCTCTCTAACATTGGTGGCGCTCTTGTGAGTCATGTCACCACTGCTATAAGTTAGTCAAGAAAGTTCTTCTTCATGACAGCTTTTTCTACAATGTATTTTTATCTAAGAATCCTGATATTTACTCAGAATGAATCAAAATAAACGTATGTGACAAAAACACAAAGATCATCTTTATATTGTGGGTTTCAAAAAGAACAACAACTTAGGATTACAATGGGTTGATAATATATCATGTTGTGAAAAGGCTGAATATATCAGTGATATAGTTAGTGCCTGTGCAGGTCAGAGTGCAGACAATGAGGGAAAAAACATGTAAACATCAAAAGTCATACTGAACAAAGTATATATAAGATGTAAACCAAAGTAGTGTTTGGCCTGGCCTGGAAACTATGGTAACAGAAAGAGAGTAATCTGGTAAAACTGGCATAGTTTCACATTATAACATAATTTTGGTTGGGAACCATGGTAACAGTAATGGGAAAATCTGGTAAAACACACATAGTGTGTTGATACCATAATTATACATTATACCATAATTTTTGTGGGAACCCTGGTGAAATGATTGTGGAACTCGGCTACATGTTACCTGTTTAATACCACCCTTCACAAAAACACTGAAGCATAGAATTTGTCCTAAATGTTTCATTTTGTATTCCTCTGACAAAGCTTGCCATGTGTTCTATTGACTAGGTTTACTACCACAGCTTGTAGGGGTAGCTCCTGAGAAGGCCATCAAGTTGACAATGAATGATTTGTTACGTGACAAATTTAGTTCACCAGATGGTACCATACCACTATGGGCCGAGTGTGTTGCCGGTGGCTGTGTAAGTATGATTTGCAACTATTTATTTCTCACTTCGATGACATTCTGAATCTCCCAATCTGATAAAAATCTGATGTAGTGGTTAGCTAGTTGTTCAGTTCGATTTTGTTTGTATCATCCTCTGTTTTCTATGTTTATGTTTTCATCTTGGTCGCTGCTTCTCATTACCAGCCATGCTCAGTGATTGCATTAAATGCTCCATTTAGCCAATGAGAACTTGTCTTTACTGCAGTGTTTTGATTGGCTATGCACATTTGAACTTTACTGGTATAATAAGAATCAGTCATGTAGGGGTTGAGACCAAGATGAAAATGGGAATATACAATATAAATGACAATTCAAACAAAAAACATGACATATATTGTATAAATATCTCACCATTACATCAGAGTGGAATTCTTTATGGGAAGGGATACCCTGTGAATTCTAGTGAGTTTTGGTTTCTCGGACCCACCACTGGTGGCTCACTTCTTACATCCACCACATCAGTCTGGGGAAATGCTTCGTTAACAATCTTAACTCAGTGTGACTGTGTAGAGAGTCGGAAGTCACAAGGTGATAATTCAGGCTAAGTATTTTAATAGTGTCTTTCTAACAGGGACAGTTGTCAAGCTTTCCATTACACGATATCAATGTAATATTTACTTTAGTTAATGAAGTTAAAATTATGAATCATTTTCATCCGATGAAAACTGGGAATTTAGTGACAGTTGCCATCTTGGATTTCCGTAAATCTGACTAAGTTTATTTCAAGTCTTTTCCATTTACTGGTATGAAGAGGGGCATGCAAAATACAATTAAAGTCACAAAACCTGACACAAAACGTCATGTGGCTCATCAAAAATCTTACTAACGCTGCTACATTTTATCATCTGGCTTAACACAAATTTTACTGATAGAGATATTTTGTCAAGAAAGACTACAAAATGTAGCACTGTTGGTTAAAGTTTGTTGAGCCAGACGACATTTTGTTTCAGGCTTTGTGAGTTTATTTGTATCGCACTGCTCCCCTACAAATGAACTTTTTGTCTGCATGATTCTTAAGTTATAAAAATAAAATTATGCCTGTGCATTATTGGTATACCCAAATTTATTATTGATCGATATAAAAATACAGAAATGTGAATAAAATTATAATAGACGATATAGATAAAAACTTGTTTTTTTTGTACCCCAGGCTGGTGGATCTCAGGTTATGTTTACCAATCCTTTAGAGATCGTCAAAATCCGTCTTCAAGTTGCTGGTGAAATTCTTACAGGACCCAAAGTCAGTGCTGTATCTGTGATAAGAGAGTTAGGATTCTTTGGTCTTTATAAGGTAGGTAAAGTCACACCTTAGTTTTTGAGTTTTCACTTCTGCAGTACTGTATGTCAGTACTCTTCACAAAATTTGAGTTGAGACATACACTGGCATGTACTCCACAGAACGGTATAAATTAGTAGTTTAAACCAGTGTTTTCAACTCATTTTGTACCGTTCTGCTGTAATTTTGTCCAATTCTACAGTGTGTGCCAGTCTTTTCAAGTAATGTTGTACTGTGCTGCAGTGTGTGCCAGTGTTTTCAACCAATCTGGTACTGTTCTGCAGTATGTACCTGTGTTTTCAACCAATCTTGTAATGTTCTGATTGCAGGGTGCCAGAGCATGCTTCCTCCGTGACATACCATTCTCAGCTATATATTTCAGCTTGTATGCAAACATGAAACTTTTCACAGCCGATGAAAATGGTGTCAACTCACCGATTTCTCTCTTAGTCTCAGCTACCATTGCAGGTAAGTCTCTCTTGGTCTCAGCTACCATTGAGGTCAAGTCAAAGACAGCCCTTATTTATTTATAAGACTATTGTATTCACATCAGCATTAATAGTTGTCATCTGTCAGCAATAGAAGTATAAAGACAGGTATCATCAATAATCACTGATATTTGAACATATGAAAATGGGTGTGCAGAAATTCTTTACTGTCAATTCTACGGTTTGGAAATCCTGTACACTGGTGAGATTTGTCAAGATTGAAGGAATTAATGTCTGGGCATACAGATCAGTGAGCATTGTTCTCTATTCAGCTGTAGTTTTGCACAAGTTAGAACGAGCTATGAAAAAATTGTCATTTTTGGATTAGTTCTTATAGTAAGTTGTAGTCGGTGTAGGCTGTAATACAGATACTGATTTCAGTGTTCATCATATGACAGGTGCCCCAGCTGCATCACTAACCACACCAGCTGACGTCATCAAAACTAGATTACAAGTGCGGGCTAGAAAGGGACAGACTCAGTACCATGGTGTCATTGACTGTGCCAGGAAGATAATGAGAGAGGAAGGTTTCAAAGCATTCTGGAAAGGAGCTCCAGGTTTGTACACTAGAAAATATGTCAGTTGTAGATAATGTAACAGAGTCCAATGATGTATCAAGGCTAGTCAGGTGTACTGAAGTATTTGCATGAGTACTTGCAGTGTTCTCTACAGCCATACTTCTAGAAAACATCACAGGCACAGATACCCTGAGTACCTATGCTGACACTCACCTGACATGGGGTTCTGTTAGTAAATATTTTATTTCAAAAGAACAAATTTTGTAAAATGATAGCAGTGTTTACAAGTTAGTCCAAATACCCTGAATACCTACACTGCCACTCATACATCATGGGCTCTATTCTTATTACTTATGATAATTTGAAAAGAACAAATTTCGTAAAAAAAATTAGTGGTGTTCACGTTGTTTCGTGTGTATCAAAGAACACTCCTAGTCTTGTACAGGCATGTAATACTGTTACATAGTGCTGCCATGACTGCAGTTCAAATGCCAAAAGTATTAATCACTGGGTACTTTTGTGATAATAACATGTCTAATCATTGATGGTACAGTGCGTGATGTCTGTGTAAACAGTTTTGAAAACAGTACAGACCATCCAACATTTTGTCAACAAATTATGAATTTGGGGAGTCTGTTTGATCACTAAGTAACTGTATGTACATCAGTTGACAACAAGAATGTAACAATAGGATGAATATGTTGAAGATCACAGTTGTACCGTACCGTTCAATTTACAATTCTAGGTTTGTGTTTTTCAGAATCATCTCAGTCATTTCATGAATTGCTAAGTATTGATATGTGTTTTATGATATGTGTTTTATTGTCATATATATACTGATACATATATAATGAAATGTGCATTGATTTTGCATGTAATGAAAAATTTACAAAAACAATATTCTGTAGAGGACTCCTAACACGAAATTGATGCGTCAATAGAGAACTTAAGTAGTATCTTATCATTGGAGTCAAAATAATTACATAGCAGTGTTCTCTCCAGGATTTGTTGATAGGATATTGGCTCATTAGCATAAATTAGCATTAATTTACATAACAAAATAATTATATTCCTGAGTAAGTTAATTATAAAATCAAAGTACAACATAATATCAAACAAGTAGTACATGTACATGTGGCCAAATCTGTCTGTAGAGGGTTGAATAGTCGTTTGAACTAATTAGAAACTCTTTAGTTTTACTTGCCGCTTATGTGTGAAAGATCAATACAAACGTTGCGAAACAACAAAGGCGTCAGCTGACAGAGTGACAGATGAACAATGTCAACATGTAATATTTACTGAACCCTATGCAATCTGATTGTGTATCAGGACAACTGATCATGTATCGGCGAAAATTAAAGGATATCAGGCCCGATACGTGAAAACCCTCTTGGGAGAACACTGCATAAGACCATTCTTTTCTTCAGAACCAACTTTTTCTACAACTGGCAGACAATTATTTTTCACACCTATATATATAAATATTAATCTAAATCTAAACTCTTGTCATAAAGTCTGTACTACTAAAATATCTTGTTTCATTTCAGCTCGTGTTTTTAGGTCATCACCACAGTTTGGTGTGACTCTATTGACCTATGAACTTCTACAGAGAACATTCTACATAGACTTTGGTGGCAAGTAAGTGTACAACTATTGTGTATCTTACCTAGCATTTCTAAAGGACAACGCCAGCGTTACGCCTGTGTGTTAATAATTCTTTTTTGATGTTTACACAGTATAGAAGTATAGCAGTGTAGTGATACTGTAATGGTTGTTACTATGACAACAACAGTTAACCCAAACAATGCCATCAAGTGTATAACTATAAGTTTTCAGTGTCAAGAATCAATTTTGGTGATAATGATACATTGTGTCACAAAGCCTTTAAAATAGCAATGCTTAGGGATGACTGCACAATGTCACACAAGCTCAATAAACAAACTTCATTTGTTTGGGGGGAGGGTCTGATGTCATTGCAATAACGCATTATCCGTCTCGCGGAAGATCTCACGAGATCCCATCATGTCCTAAACGAACAATTTATTGAGCTTGTATAACATTTTGCAATCGTTCCTTTCAGTTCCTGGTTTACAAATATACTAACAGGGCTTCATCTGCAACAATGTTACAGAATCTACTTAGCAATTTTGGCTATGTGCCAACTAATAGGTTTGGCTAGCAATTCTGGTTGCATTTTATACATCACAGATCTTTTTCTTGATTTGCATTTGTCAAACCAATGTTCTGATAAATATTTTCTGTTTATTTTGCCTAGACGTCCTGTGGGATCAGAGAGCAAGGCAGCACCTTTGGCAGCAGATTTGCCTCCCGTCAACCCAGATCACATAGGAGGAATGAGATTGGCTGTAGCTACATTTTCTGGAGTGGAAACAAAATTTGGACTCTGGCTACCCAAGTTCAAGTCTCCTGTTCAAGCTCAGTAACTGTTTCTCAGGCGTGAAATCCCATAAATGCCGTAGCTTTGCCAAGTTTTGTTAGGAGAAACATCTTCATTGATTGTGATTTTGCTTGAAGCAATTCAGCCTCCAGAACTGGTAATCTTGCAAAGCAGTGTTATGCCTTGAATCAAATGGACCTAGTTTCAGATTCTGATTCATAATTCAGATTGAAGATTCAGATTTTTGCACAAGTTAGATCATGATTGTGTGCACTAGACGTGTGGATACCTCTAACTAATTTGTACAATAAAGCCGATACTAAACTTAATCTGGTGTGTGACACAGAGGCTTCTTGACATCTGTAAAACAGTAATGGCTTCATGTAAAAAAACAAAAACATGCTGCAAGCTATAACACTCAGGAGCAAAGTTCTTACAACACAGCTTTATGCATACCTTGTTGTTGACCACAGTATTCAGTTCTGATAGAGCACAGCAAGTAGGATGTTGTACTGCAAGAGAATGTTCAATGGGAGCTAGTTTTACAAATGACTAATTTTTTCTTGACATTTTCAGTGTTGTTGGTTTTATAGAGAAATTCTTGTACACATTAATGATATTTTGCAGAATAAATAAGACCATTGACACCTACATTTATCAGTGCTTCAATGCTATTGAAAATCACCATGCACTTAGGGAGTCTTGTGTTTTACATAACATTTGCATGCATATTATTTGCATAACAAAGGTGTAACATTTGCTTAACAAGGATTAATGTGATTGGTCCTTGTGTAGTATTTACATATGAAGTGTGCTGTAAGAAAGTAGTTTTGAAATGAAAAATTCCCCCCAAAAATGTGAAAAATTCATGAACTTAGGAAAACTAAAGTTCTTAATCGTTTGAATGTATTTCTAAGAATGATCAGGTTGTTTTTGAAATAATTGATTTGATACTTTGTCAGGTTTTCGTACATTTTAGTGAACAAAATGCCATGTTTTTCAGCCAAAGAAAATAAGCAACTATAGTTTGAAATGGTAAATTTTGAGTTGTGAATATTTAACAGTGAATATGAGTAAATGAACAAAGAAAAATTGTAAGAGTAAGAGAGGTTTGTTAGAGGAGTAGAAGGGAAAAACGATCAAAGTAGAGAGATAAATGAAAATGCACATACATGTAGTCCCCTTTCACCATAGATGAAAAGTTTCACTAACTATGAAACAAAGTACTAATGTTATCATGTGTGTCATGATTTTAACGCCCTGTATTGAGCCTTTTTTAGAAGGTAAGATATGTTGTGTTGTTCCACACTCACTAGACCTTCTCTCTCATCTCCGATATGTGAGGGCGCCCTCTCACAGCGTACCTTACAGACTACAGATATAGCTGTGATTGAAATCTTTTCAGGGAGAGGGTTTGATTCATTCTATCTGTATTTCATATCTATTCTCATTCTCACCGTAAACCATGGTCTCTTTTATGGCACCGTCCAAGAAAAATACAGCCTTGGTTTACAAGAATGGCTCATTCTATGTATTGAGTTCTACATGTAAATGTCTGACAGTGTCCTGCTCTGATGTCAACAACCTGACATTGTTAACACATACAAATACAAATGATAACTGGATGTCTTAATAAAACTGAACTCAAAATGTCTCCCAAAGTTCTGACTAGCTTTCACACTGTTAACCAAGCATCATCATCAGGTAGTAGAGAAGTGAACATTAATTAGTCAGTTGTTCAAACAAAGACATGAAATGAAGTATAGTAAATGAAACAAATCCAACGTCTTCCTTGGTCAGATTTTGATCAAATTAAAACAGCTACTGACAGAATGTTTTTGTTAAAGATGATAATAGGTCAAATCTACCCAAGTTATCAAGATTTTTACCGTGGTACACAGTATTGAAATCTCATGTAAAATTTAGATGATTTCTTCTCGCTGTTACTTGGATTCCTGCCAAAATAAGGTACACAGATATGGAAATCTACAAAATTTACCAGATTTTGCCAAGGTTACCAAAGCTTAGCAAAATCTTGAGATCCCAACAAGTACAGACTCAAGTTATACCGTAGATATATCTGAGTTTTGTAGGAAAATCAGGACATGAAGCAACGTAGTTATGTTGCTTTCATAAAACACGGTTACTAGGGCAACACTGAATCAATCCTGTGATATGTTGACAACTGAGACAGTGGAAATGGTGACACCTCACAGGGATGCCAGATTTCAAAATAAATTATTGAGTTGTCTGTGTTCTGCTCACTCTCCTATGTTGTGTAGTCACTGTGTGCTGTCGTGACAGAAAGTAACAAAATATTCAATTTATTTTCTAGTTTTTGGACTGCTTTCAAATTGGCCAAATGTGAACTTAACTGAAATATTGTACTTTCATCTTTCAAAAGTAAGTCTTGTGAGTTATTACAACTTTTCAGCATTTTTGTGGTGATTTTTCAGTATTTTGACCAAAGAAAGGGTACACATTGTAATCACAACAAATCTGTGGCTGTCTTCTTGCAAGGTCAAAGGTGACTTGGATTGTTTTGTCTCTTTAACTTAGGTTTCTATTTACACAATAGAAATAAAAACCTGATTGGATATCAAGAACTTCAGAAAAGGCCCTTACTGGTTAATGAGAATTTTACTCACATTAGATAGGCCCTTGCTAGTTAATACAATTTTATGAATTTCCTACCCATTTTCCCTCTCACATATTTGTCCAACAAGGTTTAAACAATTTATAATCACAAATATTTCCTAACAATTATCTTAATAATTTTATTAAATTTCAGAACAAATGAACAAATCTATTGACTTTGGAACAGCGTTAATTACTGTTACATGTTTGGCTAAAATATAAATTGTTATTTCTCCAAAATTTCATTTGTGAGAGCTGCAGAGATTAAAAACTGAGATGTGACCTCAGATTGGAGGTCAAAGGCTAGAGGAATTTGTTCATAGAATTCTGTTTAGTCAGTTCTGACTCAGTCAAACTATAAAGATTTAAATATTTGTATTCGCAGTAAGAAAAGGTCATGTGATTAGAGAAACTCATCTGAATTTGATGACAGAATTGAACTGAGTTGAGAGATATATTTGTACTTTCTCTAAATCAGAGGAAAACACTTTATTTGTAGTTTTTTATACTTTATGTTTTCCGCACAACTACAAATAAGCCCCAATCATTTTCAAAGAGTCATTAAAGGCCCATTATTCAATCCTTTATTCTCACATGAGTGTTATCAATGGATCTATAAGGATTACATAATAGGATCATTCTTTTGTTCTGGACCAACTTTTTCTATAGGTCTGCCAGACATCCGTCTTTCAAATCTAGATTTTAATCCTAATCTAAACTGAGCCTTTAAGCAAAGAAAGTCCATTTTGTGCAAAACAAAATTAACTCAACATTTGGATCAACAGGGTGATAAGAGCTCTCTGTGGGTCATTTCACAATATGAAGAAAAGTTAGACAGGAGTAACTAAGTTTCAACAAACAAACGTTTACAATTGAATAAAGAGTTAAATGTTCTAAATAGATTTTCTTGCTTCTTTTGTTTTTGTTTTCTGTATATTTTGTAAACAATTTTAAATGTTTCTTTTTTTCTGTATTGTGACCCATCTGTGTTGAAGTGGACGGGGATCAATATATTTCAAATAAACCAATTATTTTATAAAGTTATACTCAATCACATAACAGTCATGTAATTTACAATGTTTTGGCCTAATTTATGTACAATGTACTGTAAATAGGTTACAAGGTAATTTTCTCAGCTGCAGTCATAGCTGTAGTCATAACAGTCATAGCATAGTCATAGTAGCGCTTCAGTGTGCTGGATCAACCATACATTTGCAAGGTAGCTAAGGGGTATGATTAAATAGGGGTACTGTTAAACCCCTTAACTTACACAAAATTTGTAAAGGGACAATAAAACCTCTTGCATAAAATTGTTACCGGGTAGTATGGGAAGAGTCAGAACAACATTTATATTGGACATGGAACCCCCTAATTTACGTATGATTTGTAAGCATGGGAATTTAAACCCCCTTAACATACATAAAATTTGCATCTTTAAGTCTAATTACTCTGCTGTTTGCAAATTACTACTATGGAAGTCAAGCTATCGGCAATCTCAGATAGACACAAAGTAAAACTATTATTGCAACATGTTGATATTAGCTGTCAATGGACACTGGTTTAATTACACCCACATAAGGATGGCGTCTCTGATAGCAAGTTTTTCCTCAAATTGTCACACATTCGTCTCCCCTTGTTGTGAAAACAGTAATACTGAACCAGATTAAATTTTCTGCCCTCTTCAGCCAAATATTAAAGTTTTTGTTGCTACCCAAAATATAGACGTTCTGATGTATTTCAAATATTTTTGAAAATATCTCTGAAATGATATATCTGTTTTGATTTGAAATAAATTGAGAAATTAAAAAGAAAAGTTACAAAACTTTGATAGTATTAGAAGAAATTGTGTTCAATTTGAGTCAATATCACAAGTTAGTTGGATTTAATACTTCCATGGTGAGATTTATTAATTTACCAATTTTGTTAAATTGAAGAAAATCAGTTCATAATTCAAATTTGATGTAAGAGTACCTACTAGCTTTTGTAGATGTTGCCAACCATCACATGTTAACCCACCAACCATCACGTTAACCCACCAACCATCACATGTTAACCCACCAACCATCACATGTTAACCCACCAACCATCACATGTTAACCCACCAACCATCACATGTTAACCCTCCAACCATCACATGTTAACCCACCAACCATCACATGTTAACCCACCAACCATCACATGTTAACCCTCCAACCATCACATGTTAACCCTCCAACCATCACATACATGGTAAAGAAACAGACTGGTTAAGCTGCACTAGTTGCAATTGTAAAGTATTTTGAAACTCTATTGTTAGATATAAAGCCTGTACACTTTGAGCAATAGTGAATTACTAATGAGTAAATGTATTGTGTAGTAGTACAATGAAATAAATCCAATCAAATTGATTTTTGGGTCCGGACCCTAAATGAGTGCCCCCAACATGATCATAATTTCAACCTGTTCCTGTATAATTTATAGATAAAAGTGACATCTAATTAACATATACAATGTCTAATTTTTGGTATTTTAATAATTTTCTGTGAATATATCTAAACTAGTGATGTGGTATAAACATTGTCACAGCCTAGTGATGTGATATAAACATTGTCACAGCCTACAGCCACAATTGTCATAGATTGTAGAAGATATTTTGTACCATTATTTGGCCCTAATTAGTGGTAGTTAATATCATTGCATAACACAACATATCTTACTGACTACATTTTTCCACCATCACAGCAAAGTAACAGCAAATTGGGAATGATGATTAAGAAGTGCAGTCAAAATATTTTGGTTGATAATTCCTTTTGATTCCAAGTTTTGCTTCTATGTTTAAGAGTACGTTATTTTCTGAAATTTATTTTATCAATATTTCATATAAGCTATAATTTTGTCAACACTTTGTATAAAAATCTGGTTATCTATATTTTGTTGTCAATATTTTAGTATTCTATTTTGAAGTTAAGAAGTGTTGCATCACAAAATGTTTGTTTAGTTGTCAATGTAAGTGTTGCCAATAACTCTTATTTATTTTGTCACATGGAATAGTTCAATAGTGGAGGCAGATGATATAAAAAGGAAAAAAAATACCTTTAAAGTTGTGTGTTTATTACCGATACTTCCATTCAGTGTAAAATAACGTATTGTGTGTTACTTTGTACCCTTTGTTGTTGACTTTGATGTGTTTAAACATTGTTTAATTAAAACTGTTTGAAATTGGATATTTTTTTTGAAACATTGGACAGTTGAAGTTTGAATTTCTGAATGATTAATAAGCAAATTTTGTGTATATTTGTTAAATTGAAACCCAACTCAACAAATCTTAACTGAATTATGAGGAAAGATTTCCTACTTTCCTACATTTCATTGACTGTTAGTTACAAAAGTAGCTTTAATGAGATCACAGGAACACCCACTGTTACAAGCAAGAAGTGACCAATCAAACCCATAGTAATTGTAGATATGTAAATAATTTCCTTATATGGTGTGCAGTCAACCAATCAGAACAGAGTTTTGTGCATACTTATTAAACTGTCAAGCAGCGGGTTGGAATGTGACAAACAGTGTACAGTATTTATGAATATTTTAACACTCATGAATATTCATAGTTTCCATATTTGGATACATGTTCAGCATTTATGAATATTTTACAGTTATGAATATTCATAGTTTCCATATTTGGGTACATGCTACTTTTTTGCTATTAATGGATGTGAACAATAATGATTTGAATACTAATTAAAATAATGTTGCTGTTTGTATTGAAAGTTATTCAGTTTACACTGAAATGTGTCAACTATTTCTGTTTGAATCTGTTTGATGTTAACTTTTGTATTATTTCACCAAACTTTAATGAACCAAGTGCAGTTTTCAACCACAGTGAATCTGTCAACCTTGCCCTAAAAAAGACTTGTCTTGGTGCTAATACTCTCTCCAGAAACTATGGAGAACTTCTTGAGAGAGTAACACCAAGACAAGTCTCTGGGCTAGTCAAAACCATTTTCTTGTTGTTGTACATGTGAACATCTCAAATTTAATGTAGATTGCAGGTCACCAAAAGAAAGAAGACAGGCACCCTAGGTCAGTGGTGCAATAGTCTTGGCCCACTTAGGAAAACCAGAAATATGGAGTAATATTGCATGAGTCATGCAAGGAATAAACATAACATTGAAGAAGAAAGTGAATTGTGTAAACATTTGATGTCCTCTTCTGGCTACAAATGTGATAGTAATAGGATAGATTGTTTGTACATTGATTGATGTAATGGTTAAAATTGTCAACCTAATATAAAAAATGAAGGTGCCTCCAACTTTCATTCAAGGATTTCATTGTGAATTTTCAGATGACTCCATCCGTCTGCACAGAGTTGTGATATTAAACATCAAGAAGCAATAAAAATGTCTTACTTATGTCCTGTTTCTTTCAAATTTTAAAAATTGTTGTCAATTTGACCTGCTTTGACCTCTGAGTGGCATACCTTTGATACATGTATCATACATATTGATAGTGGCATGCTGTACTCATGTCATTTTGACCTCATGTGACCACTTACACCTAACCTGCTATTTATAGCATACTGTTGGAAATACATTCAGGGTATGTCACAACTTGGCATCTGAATCAGAGTCAGTTTCGTGTTACAAAACAATTCAACATCTGATGGTGCGAGAGTTAGTTTCAGCATCAAATTTTACAATCAGTTGAACAAGGAATTTTGTTATTACTAGATAAATGATTCCAATTGTCATGTCTTGATGTAAATAGAAATATCCTAAATTTGGGTAATGGATGTTTGTGAAATCAACCTGATACTTTCATCATCAGAATCAGCTTCTCGTGACCTTTGACATAAATATTGAATCTGAATCAGATGCCAACTTGTCTTAGAATACTACATCTGTGTAGTAACATTTAACCTTTGACCTTGTGATGTAAACATTTCTACATGATTCTCACTGGACTGTTCGTACTTTTATACATAGTACATTGATGTTTCTCAAATAGAACCAAGATTTTTTTACATACAAAACAAGGAGAGAAAAGAAGTGTTAATTTTTGTTTTTGTTCTCAGGCACTGCTGGATGAATTGTATTGCTTGTGTGCCACAGAGTACGGCTATTGTATAATAAAAATGACTTTCATACAGTTCAGTAGTTGGTGTATTTATGGTATAGCCCATATATTTTTTAAAACCATGGCGGAATGTCCTACGACAATTTCGAATATTTGTTTTAATAGAAAAGTTTAACAATTTGACTAAACAGTGGCAGGGGGTTGGCTAAGGTACATTTTCATAGGGCTACAAAAAGTTGCTTTTACCAACTTAAAGCAACTTTTTGGAAAGCACTATGAAAATTGAAAATGTTCAGGTAGTGTTAGTGAACTTGTTATCTACACAGACACTTCTTACCACGAGGAACCAGAAAATCGACCATTGTACGTATTAAAGTGTATACGTATATCTCAGAAAGATTTTTCGTGCACACGAATGAATATGATAGCAGATGAAGTATCAGAGTATAACATGATTGTTTATAGCACCTTTAACTCGCAGACATTATTGTTATTGTCTGTTTAACTTCATAATAGACCAAGAGAATGCGTAAAATCATGTAGGCTGGCTACCTCTTTCATCGCGCATTCGAAGTGTCTAATTTTTTGAATGAAATAGTAACATGGTGATTCCGTCGTTGTTTAGAAAGTGGACATACTACTAGTTACGAAATTTCCCTTATCGAATCGAAACTAAGTAAAATTCAATGTAATTGTTTGCATACTGTTATTCTGAAATTCAAAACTAAACAGTTGTATCTGGAAATGCTGCATGCCGGGAAAAGTGATAATCTGTGTATCAAATTAATCCAGTCGAACGACCATGATTTGCCGTTTTTCTACGATGCTACAACTGGTAAATACAAAACAACAATTAGAATGACTGAAGACTCGTTTTATCCACCACTAGGTGATATTTTTATTGCATGACATGCTGCGAAATCTTCTGCAAGTCAAATTTTACTTTGTATTATGAAAATCGGCATTTTCTCCATTTACATTGTCAAGCTGCCAGACTAAGTTCTAAAGTCTCGAAGTCAACAGCACTTCCGCACAACCATCTGAAATTTTCACTGGTGCTTTCTTAGGTATTGTTCTTATAAGGGAGCTGTCATTATTTACGACTGGGGGGGTCACTCAAAAACTGTGGAGTGAAAGGGGGGGGGGGCTACTCAAAATTTGACATGTTAAAATAGCACTAGAAAGCATTCTTTTAGTACTTGAAATTCAAAAATCTCTGGGACGGGAGGGGGAAACCCGATCCCGTACCCACCCCCACTTGGCTCCCTCAAACTCTGATTCAACTAATACCACCTAATTTCTAAATTTACCTATGGTACTACTTTGGGAATGAGCTGCATTCAGTGTTACCCCTTTCTCTTGAAATATCCTACATCCATAATGTAATAAGGAAATTCAAATTCAAAATAAAATTTTTGATATTGTATGTATGTATGTATGTATGTATGTAATATGTATGTATGTGGAAATGCCTAAGGAAATTGTGAGACAGTCCGAATAAATAGATCCGAAGTTACGAATAAAAATTCTTTCTCAAGGTATTATCAGTCAAAACATATTAGGTAAACACCTGAATATATCTACAATCTATATAACTACACAGCAATAAAATAACACTGTGTGTGTGTGTGTGTGTGTGTGTGTGTGTGTGTGTGCGTGCATGTGGTGTTTCAATGGAACACTCAACCTCAATTTGTATAATGTGTGTAGCACCATTAGCAGTTAATGAGTTATAATTGTAAAATGGTGAGGGGGGTTATGAAAAATTGTTGTGTCAAGGAGGGGGGCGGGGTACGAAACAATTTCAAGCCAGGTAGGGGGTCACTCAAATTTTGTGGATTTTTGAAGCAAATCCTTTGAACCCCCCCCCCCCCGTCATAAATAATGACGGCTCCCTATAAAGTGTGTGTGTGTGGGGGGGGGGGGGGGATTTATAAGTTCGCACTATTACGTGTGAAATTGATGATTAGTAAATGAGAACGATCGTCACTGAACTTCCCATTATAATGTGTCAACTTTCGAGGCCTGTTGTAAAAGAACGACAGATGGCCAAAAAAAGCTGGACACACTTTGGTTATGTGTGAAGTGAACATTAAAGGAAAGGAAAATCGGGTGACAAGCGCTCTCTTCCAAGACAGTTATATTGGCGCCTTGAGATAATCAAGACACTTTTATTCATACCTGAAACATCTCTACTGTTACATTACTTTATCAAAGATGGTGGTATCTTCAGACTTCTGATGCATTTTACATTTCTAGTATATAAAGGACCATAGATTCAAAGATAGTGTTTATTCACCTTCAAGTCTCACGGTTTTCAACACCGTACCTGTTGAAATCTTTAGTAGGGGGCCTATAAATCATGTAGCCGCGCATTAATTTACCCAAATACAGAATCTCATGACTGCCCAGACGCTCATCATCTTTCTTCTCGAGACGCGATGCGAAGACATGTTGCGATGGTGACTGTTAACACGTTGCCATGACGCTTTGTTTACCAGCATGCATGCCGGGTAGTTCTTTCATCTGCGTACTAACGTTAACAATTGCTGACAAAGTTTTCTGTATTTATTACGATATTCACGAGTAATTTACCAAAACATTTGAAAAACCTACATTGCAACATGATGACAGAGATTCAGAGTAAAGGTAGGAATGATTTAAAGGGTATCTGTTTACAATTGATAATATTTTTTGGAGTGATAAAAAGTACAAAGACGAGTTTTGATGAAGGATGAAGCAGTGTAGTTTACGACCAATACATTTGAAAAAGCGCTGTTCCGATTTGTAGCTACCTCGTCTTACTGAAGGCCCATCCTTTGTTATCTCTTTCACTCAGATATTATCCGAGTAGCTGCAGAAATTGCAGATATTGTACCTCGTGAAGTCCTTTCTGCAACTCAATATGAACAATTGGTAAGACTGGTAAACACGATAGGGTATTAGTATTTTTCAAGCAGCTGCAGATAGAAGAAAATATTTTGATAACAAAACGATTAAAATTTAAAGTTAGCGATTACTAAATAGTCAGCCTATCTGTTAGATGTACCGATATTAAAAATCGAATTTCGTAAAGATGTATTGAGGTTTTCGATATTCAATATTTGTTTTGATAAATGCACAATACAGGCATACTACTCTTGTCTTGCATACTTCTTGTGTGTATCCATATTCTTACACAACATATACCTACGATTGTTTTTGTTCGTAAATATTTCCTTAGAGTCATAGTTATTTGAGTCATAGTTATTTTATAGTTGGCTAACAGGCTTAGGTCCATTACTTTATTTTGTCATCGGTACTCAGTTGTCCATGTTTAATATTTGTTTCCTTGTTCCTCAGCAATGTCAATATATAACGGAATCATCCATCGAACACCAAGAAAGTTTGATGAACAACTCAGAACACTATGTAAGTATTTAGTAGTATCATGTCACAAGTACGTCAAATAGGCCCTACATCGTTATAAAACTGATGTGCATTTATTACAACATGTTAATTTAAATTATACTACGTGATAAAATCATTGTTTTCCATTCAGTATTCATCTTATTGTATGAACTTTATAATATAATTTCTTCTCTATCCATTCATCTCCAGACTCCATATAATAATAGCATTGGTCAGACTCCTAGATATGACCCGTGTATTTACTTTGCATCCCCCATGACAAGATGGGGTACAACGTATCCAGATTTCTCTTTTTCAGATGAAGCTGAGTACAATGATGGGTGAGTACAAGCAATGTCTTCAAATAATTATCTTTGTATTTACGCTAGGCTTTCCTCTCATTTCTGATGATAAATAGTCCGTGACAAGAGAAACTGCACAGAATGCCAAACAAATTTCATCAAATATTCGCTGTTACGAATACTAAATATTTTACAAAAAGTAAAACCTTTCATAAACTTTCATTTCAGATTACAATTTGAATATCACAATCCTTGGTCTACAACCTCTCCATATTACTTGCAATCCACTCCGTCAACCCTTGTAGTCACACCATGTGACACAACGTCAACCAATCACAACAAAGCACCATGTACACCAGTTTTACCATTCAGCCCATTTGTATCAATGCCAAATTCAAGGTGCTCCAACCCAAGAAAGAGAAGTCTCGATTAGTAAGTTGATAATGTTACTCTGCGTTGAAACTCACATGAATGATGGAATGTTTTAACTGTTTATCATGTGATCGTTTTCGATACACTGTATGATATTACAATCACATGCCTCGCCTTATAAGTGAATAAGGATAGAATATACCAATCTATAGGTTATTTTGTCAAACACTGCAACATAATGTCACGATGAGGGAGAAAGGACAACATGGATGGGGTCATAAAACTGCCTTATTGATGGTATACATGAAATTAATGTGTTTGTGAAATTCAAATTCAAATAGTACATCTTTTCAAACCATGTGTGTTTTTGAAGGGTATATATTGAAACCCAAAATATCTTTTTATTTTGTAAAATATACATTTCGTAAAGCATCGGTTACTTTTAGCTTAAGTTACTTGATTCAACATAATGATGACATTACAATCTTATATATCGTTATTGTTCATTTCAGTGATATTCATACATCGACACCTGTCACCAAAAGACTTAGGTCTGACATTCATGGTGACTTGTTTGATGACAAAGAAACTATGTTTACACCAACAAATGGGTGTTTTAAAATCAGAAGACGACAAACCCGACAACACAAGTAAGTATAGATAAGAATGATCACATAAAAGACAGGTGCTTCGGATGAGAAAAAAATTTGCCCAATTACTAAATATAATAAGTTTACCACTGCAATATTGTCCATCATGTTTTGATCACTATAAGATCTCCTTGGTAGACCGTTAAACTCTTTGATATGACGCCGACAATTACAAGAATGTACATGAGATTTTCAACGTAAAATGATAGACTTATTTTTTGTATGTGAATTTTATGCAAAAATTGATATATGTTGATAAAATGGGAACATAGACTTAAATACGATATTTAATTTGGTTATTCGAAAAGTCGGGGGAGGGGAGGGGGAGGGGAGGGGAAGGGTAATAATATACAGACGTTTTACGTGTTTGAAATCCACTATTTTTGGCACTAGATACGTATAACATAGTAAAGTATTGAGAAATAAATTATAACAGTTCCTACTCTAAATGTAACTATTCACAAATCAGTTCTTTTCATTAACTTGTACAACTATTCTTTCCTCTTTTTCATTGTAGGGGTTTGTTCAGGAGAGTTGTCAATCGAGCCAAGGGTGCAGTCAACTCTGTCAAAGCTCATTTCAAACATTGATTAAAAGAAGTTCAGTAACATTTAACTTTTAAGAACTTTCAGAATATTCTTTATTGTATTTTATTTTGTTATCATGTTAACTTTTGAAAAATGATGAGGTATTATTTATGATTAAGAAAGACAATATATAAAGTATTTTCTAAAATGATTTTTTGTCTTGTCTGATTAATTGGATGATATACTTACTTATGTTTACCAACTCCTCCATGGATCTATCCATTAATCTAAAGAATGTGTGCACAAAATATTTCGTTTGAAATGAGTGAGCCGTTTTTGAGGAAAAGATGACACAGACAGACAGACACACACACACACACACACACACGCACACACACACACACACACACGCACACACACACACACACACACACACACACACACACACACACACACACACACACACACCATAGCTAAAATATAACCTTCCCTTTATACGGAAGGTAAAAATGGTGGTATTTCGATGATATCTATTGACAACTCAGGATAGAAAAAAATAGAAACACATTACAACTTGTTATTTCGAGCTTTGATGTCTTAAATAGCTTTTTAATTTCATAACTAAAACAGTTTTGCGTGTAAACCTGTGAACAAAAAGAAGACTGAAAACATTAGCTAAAAAATAGCTAAAAAGTCAAAACTAACCTAATACAGTAGTTAAGTTGCAACTATTTATTCAGTGTTGATCGCCATATGTCATTTAATGTCTTTTCGGCCATTTTTATCTAAAAAGATGAACAGATAAAGGTAAGGCGTTAATAACCGAAATAGATCTTTGTCAAAGATGAAAAGAAAATCCATAACAATGTCAAAATTCTGCACTGCATTGTGTGCAGTGCAGTGGACGGCACAGTCGCTTGTAAACTGTTATTGCTTTCCTAAATGGTTTTATTCTTGTCTATAACGGAAATTACGGAATAAAACCATTTAGGAAAGGAATAACAGTTTACAAGCGACTGTGGTGCACGGTCAATGAGGCAGCGACATCGACATGACGTTTTTTGTTTGATGTGTTCTATGATGTGTTCCTAGGATTTGAAATGTCTCCCTCTATAGCCAAATCAAAGAAATAGACTTTCTGAGTTTGCGTATCAACTTTGACCCTCGACGTGACACTGCCTTGCTTCTTGTACGGTATAGAGTCTATTCAACGTGTTTTACTTCCATTTGTGGGCCACTAACGATCGTTTCTGTGTACGTCAGATATGACCTGGTAAGGACACATGGTAAGTTTCAGAATTGCTTCTTTAGTAATGCATGACTATCAAAATTTTACTGTCTTCGCTTCGAGATGTCTCTGCGGCCGTCTCGAGGTTTCGCGTTACTCTAGCTCTCACTCAGATAAACAGTTGGATGAACAGACGTAGACGAACACAAGCGAAGGCCTTCGACACGTTTAACCGGGTTACCCTTCCGTAATGCGCATATGATCGTACCACTCCCATTATACGTAGACAAACACTTAAATAAGCTCGGACAGTCTTATTGGCATTAGTTTAGACGTTCGTCGTAAGTGAATTGTAAATTGTCAGTGCCCATATTGAAGTTGTTGACGACAAAGTGACTCAATAATACACTGCATGGTCATGCTATGTCCTTTACCATGATGGCAGAGTCATTGATGTATGGAGGGGTGGGGGTAGGAGGGTACATGTGTTTGAAAATAACTAAACTATTAAGACATACAGATACATATGATATGAGTAGCAGAAAGGCTGCTTACAACTTGTATGTGTGTGGATTTCTGGAAGATTTTAAGTTACAGTACAGATCTGTAACCAAATAGAAAACCTAATAGTACCAAAGTCATGATAGTATTTCACTTTTGCTGTGTTTTTGAAAATAGTCAGTGTTTAACAAATTACATTGCTAATCTTTTTTTTTCACAAAACATTTTGATAATCAATATGACAGACATGTTTACCAATCATCAGTTTGAAAAATCATCCAAAGTATAAAGAGAAATGCTGCCAAATTCATTCTACTCTGTTGAGAAAAAAAAGGAGGAAATAGGCAGTTGATGCCTGATGCCCATTAATTAATGTTGAAATTTTAATATCTCTCCATCTCTCAAAAGTAATTGAAAGATATGAATGTCAGAATTATCATTTACATGTACACACTTCGATGGAAAGGAGAGAGGTTTATTTTATGGAGATTTTTGCCTCGAGATCAGTGTACATTTGTATTCAAAACAAAGCTTAGCAACTTCCTGGCCTGCTAGATCATGGAATGATAGATTTTGTTTACCCTAGTCTCTTTGCAACTAGAGACAAAAAATAGAGAGTGACTGACATTTGTTAGACAAAAAATAGAGTGACTGACATTTGTTAGAGTTCAAGACCACTGGCTAACTTTATTGAATCAAACATATCCAAAGAAGTGAGTGTAAATACTACTGTAAACCTGGAAATTTTTACTGAAGAGTCAGATTCTTTTTTTTTGCTTTATATTTTGCTAGACAACAAAAAATGCGAAAATAAGCAGTGACTAAAATACCTTCTCAATATAAGTCGTTGAGAACAAGATGAAGAGTGTAAATTGCAAATTTTTCTAATAGTGAAAATATCTAGATTTAGCGAGTGGGGTTCCACTACCAAAATGATGGTCCATCATATGATAATCAGCTATTTCTCCTATGTTTACATTTTGTATGTATTGGGCTGACAAACCTTAGCAAGAAATGTTCTAGTAATGCTTATTCACAAGCATAGAAAATTGTGATTTAAATATATACATATATGTATGTCCGTCTCTAACGTAAATGTTATGTATATATTATAAATAGATAGATAGATAAATAGCAAGAGGTAGACAAACAGCTAGATAGACAGCTAGACAGACAAACAGATAGCTGTGTGTCATAAACAACTGGCATTCTCCTAAATCTATTGACACTGTAGATGTCATTGTATTGTAAAAGGGTAGAAGAACATCCTGTCCTCCACAAACCAAACAATGACTGCCACTTACTATAATCAAATATAATGATGTGTGTCTCTTAGATTGGCTTCCTGTAATATCATCAGACATGGTTGCCATGGTAATCTGGATGTGTTGTTTATCACGTTAGTGTCCTATTATCTAGCCTTGTGACTGACTGATTGATGAGACTATTTATAGACAGTGATTGTAATCCATATTGTCACTTTTAATATGTTTTAACAAAACACAAAAGTTAATTTTTCAAAACTCAGAAGTTGTCGGTGAAAGTTGCTGTACCAAGTCTCCTTCCCTTGGGACAGCAGCAATTTATAATGAAATCCTAGAGATAAAAGTGAAAGGTAAAAACAGATATGAATGATGTCTATCGATTAGATAATTTAGATAAATATGGAATCTATGAATATTTTATGTGTTTAACTTTGCCATCAAGGCATAATTATGAAAATGAGAAGTAGGCAATTGTGGATTTGACTTCACTCTCATTATTCTTGAGGTATTCAAATAACTGACCCAGAGAGTCTAAAATGTACATTGAAATAACCCTGAACTCACAGGAGGCTTAACAAGATATGGAAAATGTAAAAAGCATATTGAAAATGGAAAATGTCTGTACATGTCAATAATACTTAGGGTAGCCATGTCTAGTATTTTGAATCATAACAGTGATAAACTCAAACTATATAGTGGAATTTATATGTTAGATTGTTAGGCCAGAGACTTGGTTATCAGACTTGACAATATTGTTTTGCCCATATCACTAACAGCCTTGGTCTGTAAGATACTGACATTTATGCCACACTATCAGCCAGCACTCATTAAGAAGCCTGATAGGGGCTGAACAACAAGACATATCTTTACAGTCTATAACAGACTTCATGACCACGATCCCTAGTGATGTACAGGATATGGAAAATGTAAAAAGCATACATGTATGTGTATACATATGTATCTATATTGAGTAGCCATGTCATTATTATTTGGAATCATAACAATGATAAACCCAAACTACAATGTATAGTGGAGTGTACAATCATGTATGTTACTTGTTAGTCCAGAGACTTGGCTATCAGGCTAGATAATACTGTTTAGCCCTAAAAAAATATTTATTCCGATTACCCAACCCCACCTAGTTTTCAGTGCCGACCCTGAAATTGTTTTTTTCTACATATTTGATAAAATCGCAAAAGTTGTGAAGTCTTGTGAGAAATAGTGGATGCGGAAACTGACATCAACTTAAAAAGACAATATAAAACTGTTCTTCCAATCTGTAATGGATGTACATCTGATGAGAAGAAACCATTAACACAGAGACCATATGGAAAACAACAGAAAATATAATTACCTGAACTAGAGACTCACATATGAAAAAAAAGAAATTAAAAAATCAACAACAACAAAATCTACATATCGAACCAACTCTAAAATTGAATTTAATCAGAACCACACTTTTATATAGGCCTTTAATAGTCCATAGCATTAGCAGCCTGTGACAAAGAACACAGCAAATCTCTGGGGTATGGGTATCTTAGTTGAAAAAATTACTATGCTTTAATGTTATGCAGTTATCTGACATTTGCATAGTAAATGCTTATAGTAGAGTTTCAAGTTAGCAGAACAAATACTCAAATGTGAGAATTAGAAAGTGAAATGAAATTAATTCAAGAATTTTTTTTACACATACAAAAAAGCATGCCTTTATCAATATTGAAAAATTTAAAATAATTTATTAGCTATGAAATCAAACATGACATGTGTTATTAAATTAATGTATATGAATATGTATTTGGACATGTGTGATGTATTAATGTTAATAACAGGTTAGTAGAATACACACAAGGTATGTTCATTTGAGTTATGTCTGTCTCATTGTTGAAATTAAAGAAGTGTGTATTGAACATAATAATAGGATAGGAATAATTGGCTATGTGGTCCAGATTTGACTAGTATTCAATAATTAAGTATTCTGTATGCTATTAAATTACTAGAACAGTGATCATGTCATGTCCAGTGTTCTCCCCAGGATAGAGATTGCAAGGCTAATGAAAGCTAATTTGCATATTAATTTACATATTATTATAAATAGCATGGTAATTTACATATTGGTATGCATAGTGATCAGCATATAATATGCATGTCTTCAACACTGGAACAAACTCTGACATGTTTATTTTAACACATACACACATGTACATTGAGGATCAGCCATTTGTGTGTGTGTGTGTATCTGTGTGTGTGTGTGTGTATGTATGTGTGTATGTGTGTGTGTGTGAGTGTGTTTGTGTATCTGTGTGTGTGTATGTATGTGTGTATGTGTGTGTGTGTCTGTATCTGTATGTATGTATGTGTGTGTGTGTCTGCCTGTCTGTCTGCCTGCCTGCCTGCCTGTCTGTCTGTCTGTCTGTCTGTCTGTCTGTCTGTCTGTCTGTCTGTCTGTCTGTCTGTCTGTCTGTCTGTCTGTCTGTCTGTCTGTCTGTCTGTCTGTCTACCAATAGTGTGTTTCAATTAGGAAAACTAACTGAATCTATGTTGTAGGATTTCACCTGTAAGAATGAATGGTGTACATGAATGCAATTGAGTACCTGACTTGCAACATTACTTTTCTACTAATTGTAAAGTCAATGAACTCATATTGCATGACTAACCAGTGTAATCTGTAAAATTAATGTGCAAAAAAAATGGCATTGCATAACCATATAAATTAATGTGAAGGATTGGTAAACTGTTAAATTAATGGGCAAAAATGGCATAACCTGTTAAATTAATGTATAAAAATGGCGTGAAGTGTAATAAATGCTTTATTGTATTGTATTGTAAATTGAATAATTTCTGTGTAGGTGTAAATTGAGTGGATATTATTGAGGCATAGATGTGGTTACCTGCAATAATTGTACAGTAGTATTAGTTTTAATTTTGAGTTGCTTCTGTTTTTTGAGCTTTTCTCATTCCATTGTTGAACTGCAATTAAACTCTACAATACCTGCTTGACAAACTCAAATGGATGAGATCACGCTGAAAGTGTGAGAGGGATGGCAGCGTACTACCCGTTTCAAAATTCTGCATGCATTGCTACTTTTGCCGATTTCTGACGGGATTGGGGTACCTCTGAACATTTCTTGGGTCTTGAAGGCTCCGTAATTAGTGTTGGAGTAAGAACATGTCCGAATTTTTGGCAGGTAAGGCACAATGAGTAGATCATCCAACTTTGTCATTCAAAGATCTGCTTCTCATCAGTTTAGTTTAACAAATCTCTATTTATATCAGGTTAGCATCAGAGACTTTCTTCAGGGATAGAGTGTAACAAACAGACTACTGCTCCAAAAATATATGACATTCAGCAGCTGGAACATGCAAAGTGAAAGAAAAGTGTATTGTTATATACATCTACCAATCCATGATATTGTTCTGAAACATTGTAAAATGACTGGGGAACCCTGGTACATTTGTAGATTTTACCTACATGTACATGTACTTGCCGCCAAAGACACTATAGCCTATTTACTCACTGGAACTGTTTAGAAGTCTGATAGGGCTGAACAACACAATACATCTTACAGTGGTTTAGAAGTCTGATAGGACTGAACAACACAACATATCTTACAGTGGTTTAGAAGTCTGATAGGACTGAACAACACAACATATCTTACAGTGGTTTAGAAGTCTGATAGGACTGAACAACACAACATATCTTACTGTGGTTTAGAAGTCTGATAGGGCTGAACATCACAACATATCTTACTGTGGTTTAGAAGTCTGATAGGGCTGAACAACACGACATATCTTACTGTGGTTTAGAAGTCTGATAGGGCTGAACATCACAACATATCTTACTGTGGTTTAGAAGTCTGATAGGGCTTAACAACACAACATATCTTACAGTGGTTTAGAAGTCTGATAGGGCTGAACAACACGACATATCTTCCAGTGGTTTAGAAGTCTGATAGGGCTGAACAACACAACATATCTTACAGTGGTTTAGAAGTCTGATAGGGCTGAACAACACAACACATCTTACAGTGGTTTAGAAGTCTGATAGGACTGAACAACACAACATATCTTACAGTGGTTTAGAAGTCTGATAGGACTGAACAATACAACATATCTTCCAGTGGTTTAGAAGTCTGATAGGGCTTAACAACACAACATATCTTACAGTGGTTTAGAAGTCTGATAGGACTGAACAACACAACATATCTTACAGTGGTTTAGAAGTCTGATAGGACTGAACAATACAACATATCTTCCAGTGGTTTAGAAGTCTGATAGGGCTTAACAACACAACATATCTTACAGTGGTTTAGAAGTCTGATAGGGCTGAACAACACAACATATCTTACAGTGGTTTAGAAGTCTGATAGGGCTGAACAACATAACATATCTTACAGTGGTCTAGAAGTCTGATAGGACTGAACAACACAATGTATCTTATAGACTGTCGACAGTCGCTCGCGCCTTTTTTCCATACGTTTTATCTAAACTCCGGTCCGGCGCAACACTAGTAATAATAGTATAATCGCAAACTGATTTCGAGGGCCGTATTGCGAAGGCCCAAGCGACTGTTGTCCCTTGCCGCGCCCTCATGCGATAACAATAGGAACATTCAGTTTGTAGACTATTGACATTTAGGTCATAGTTCACAAAGCTTGTCAATCAAAATGAACATGGCGTAGTCACCAAGCGAGTGAACACATCGAGACACATTGGAAAAACTTTGATACTCGCACTTGAAAGACTTTCAGAGAAGAATTATAGATACCTATGTCTCTGGGAAAGATGTTTTCGTTAGTGTACTGACAGGAAGTGACAAGTCCATAGCCTATGAAGCCCGGGCTATGAAGTCGCAGGCCTGTGGGTTATACTTCCATGCTCCGATCGTTCTCGCGATACAGCTAACAACATCTAGTCTGCAATTGTCCCAGTAGTATCCTCATTGATACAATGATAGCTCTAATATAATCCCGTATATAAACGGCGAAGGCCCTTTTATTTGTGGTAATTTTGCTAAACAATAGGGAAGTGGTAACAACCTAGCGGCCGACCCAAAGGTTCACCCCCCCCCCCCCCCCACATCAACAACAAAAATCACATAAAAAGAAAACATCAAGGAAAAGACACAACAAACTGTCATATCATATAGCATCGTGATAAAGATTACGTAAATTGACTCCTCAATCGGTATCTGAAATAATGGGGTACAATAGCTTTAGGTATAGTACTCTGTGGAGGCACTAGTTGAAGACGTGTCGGATCGGAGCACGATCTCCGTGCCGTGGTAAATACTACAATTCAATGTACAAGGTGATAGTGATATACCCATGACAGTGTACTACAATGCAATGTACAAGGTGATAGTGATATACCCATGGCAGTGTACTATAATGCAATGTACAAGGTGATAGTGATATACCCATGACAGTGTACTACAATGCAATGTACAAGGTGATAGTGATATACCCATGGCAGTGTACTATAATGCAATGTACAAGGTGATAGTGATATACCCATGACAGTGTACTACAATGCAATGTACAAGGTGATAGTGATATACCCATGACAGTGTACTACAATGCAATGTACAAGGTGATAGTGATATACCCATGACAGTGTACTACAATGCAATGTACAAGGTGATAGTGATATACCCATGACAGTGTACTACAATGCAATGTACAAGGTGATAGTGATATACCCATGACAGTGTACTACAATGCAATGTACAAGGTGATAGTGATATACCCATGACAGTGTACTACAATGCAATGTACAAGGTGATAGTGATATACCCATGACAGTGTACTACAATGCAATGTACAAGGTGATAGTGATATACCCATGACAGTGTACTACAATGCAATGTACAAGGTGATAGTGATATACCCATGACAGTGTACTACAATGCAATGTACAAGGTGAGAATGATATACCCATGACAGTGTACTACAATGCAATGTACAAGGTGATAGTGATATACCCATGACAGTGTACTACAATGCAATGTACAAGGTGATAGTGATATACCCATGACAGTGTACTACAATGCAATGTACAAGGTGATAGTGATATACCCATGACAGTGTACTACAATGCAATGTACAAGGTGATAGTGATATACCCATGACAGTGTACTACAATGCAATGTACAAGGTGATAGTGATATACCCATGGCAGTGTACTACAATGCAATGTACAAGGTGATAGTGATATACCCATGACAGTGTACTACAATGCAATGTACAAGGTGATAGTGATATACCCATGACAGTGTACTACAATGCAATGTACAAGGTGATAGTGATATACCCATGACAGTGTACTACAATGCAATGTACAAGGTGATAGTGATATGCCGATGGCATTGTACTACAATGCAATGTACAAGGTGATAGTGATATACCCATGACAGTGTACTACAATGCAATGTACAAGGTGATAGTGATATGCCGATGGCATTGTACTACAATGCAATGTACAAGGTGATAGTGATATACCCATGACAGTGTACTACAATGCAATGTACAAGGTGATAGTGATATACCCATGACAGTGTACTACAATGCAATGTACAAGGTGATAGTGATATACCCATGACAGTGTACTACAATGCAATGTACAAGGTGATAGTGATATACCCATGACAGTGTACTACAATGCAATGTACAAGGTGATAGTGATATACCCATGACAGTGTACTACAATGCAATGTACAAGGTGATAGTGATATACCCATGACAGTGTACTACAATGCAATGTACAAGGTGATAGTGATATACCCATGACAGTGTACTACAATGCAATGTACAAGGTGATAGTGATATACCCATGACAGTGTACTACAATGCAATGTACAAGGTGATAGTGATATGCCGATGGCATTGTACTACAATGCAATGTACAAGGTGATAGTGATATACCCATGACAGTGTACTACAATGCAATGTACAAGGTGATAGTGATATGCCGATGGCATTGTACTACAATGCAATGTACAAGGTGATAGTGATATACCCATGACAGTGTACTACAATGCAATGTACAAGGTGATAGTGATATACCGATGGCATTGTACTACAATGCAATGTACAAGGTGATAGTGATATACCCATGACAGTGTACTACAATTCAATGTACAAGGTGATAGTGATATACCCATGACAGTGTACTACAATGCAATGTACAAGGTGATAGTGATATACCCATGACAGTGTACTACAATGCAATGTACAAGGTGATAGTGATATACCCATGACAGTGTACTACAATGCAATGTACAAGGTGATAGTGATATACCCATGACAGTGTACTACAATGCAATGTACAAGGTGATAGTGATATACCCATGACAGTGTACTACATTGTACAATGCAATGTACAAGGTGATAGTGATATACCCATGGCAGTGTACTACAATGCAATGTACAAGGTGATAGTGATATACCCATGACAGTGTACTACAATGCAATGTACAAGGTGATAGTGATATACCCATGACAGTGTACTATAATGCAATGTACAAGGTGATAGTGATATACCCATGACAGTGTACTATAATGCAATGTACAAGGTGATAGTGATATACCCATGACAGTGTACTACAATTCAATATTTGTAATATTTTAGAGAGATGGGAAATTTGACTGAAAATGATAATAACAAGAATTAAAATTTAATGTACATATACCAGGTAATAGATTGATCAAATATGACTATTGCAATATGTTTTAGCATTTTTTTCAATGCCAATTTTTTTTACCAGCAATTGTTTTTTGTTTGACTGTAACTGTAAACATTTCATAATGTGGTGAGGGTGTGAAATCTGAAGTGTTTTTGCTTAGGTTGAGGAACCCCTGGTAACAAAAAGGGGGAATATGGTAAAACTGGCATACTTTCCAATACACTGAATCATAATTTTGATGGGGAACCCTGGTATGACATTGGAACTTGGGTAGATTTTACCTGCTTACTGCCCTTAGAAAACACACTGCTGAAAATGATATTGATCGAAAACAAAACAAAATTGATATAAGTGCTGTCTTCAGTTTGTTTTCAGCATGCATTGAATTCTATATCAGTATACTATATTTGTTCTGCAATTTTGTAACCAGGAGTTTATTACTTTGACTGCCAAACATTTCACTTCATGTAAAGATAATTTTATTGTTTTAGAGGGATTGTGTTGGATGTCATGTGATTGAGGGGTGGGTATAGGCTGCTGGTATTGCATACTATCAGATACACATAGGAAGTTTAAACCAGGTGTTTGTATGTATCACTGTGGTAACAGAAATGTATTTTTGTATCTAAACTGTTACTATGGTTACAAGGCTCAAATCATATGTTGCTATGCCAACAAAGTAATCTGAGTCTAGGACAGTGGAATTCAAATGAGATATTAGTAGTTGAAATCCAATAAGGTTCATCAGTTTGGTACATCAAATGATTTTCACAGGTTATAGCAGTTTAAAGTTTTTAGCATTGAGCTTTCGATCTGTCTTGGTTGACGATCCTCATCACAATGACAAATTCCATTGTTATAATATTAATACAGCTATAGATATTATAATGCTAGTTTTATTTTCAGGGTAATATGGGCCATCAGCCCAAAATATTAACATAATAGCTATTTCTATCAGTGATGCAAAAAGTTCCATAGTCCAAAACAATTTGTATAAAGTATTTGTAAATTTATTGAGTACATGTTTGTTTACACTGTATAGATTTGTTCACCATACTAGATTGTAATTATTGTCAGGTATGAAAGTAGCAGAGAGCTGTGGTCTTTATTGATATAACTTTTATTGACTTATATTTCCATATTAATGGCATAGATATTTTATAACTACCGTAGTATAACTAGTGGGAGTATAGAATATAACATTATAGGTCGAATGTGAAACACCATTGTGTACTTACATTTTATGATATATAGAGAATTGTCTGATGTTTACATGGTTTATATATACTGGAACATTTTGGACATACATGCACAACTAGACTCTCTCATAGTCCTTGGAGCATCGCATCGCTAAAATGTTTGTTTTGTATGTATTTGTATGTACCAATATCTACTGCATAATTGTACTGTAGGCACTCATCAACTACACTGGGCTAATCATTTGTTGACATTGTTACTGCTCAAGGCATCCCAATTACACAGAGTCGCAGTAACATGTCAAATTATTTGATTGCTTCAGTTTTGGATACATGGTCAATATTTGAAGAAGAAATATGAATGAAAAAAAATGAAATTAAGTTAAATAAAAAAATACACCAAGAAAGGAAAAAAAAAATTATTTATATTATAAATGTAACATGACTGTACATGTACATGTTTGAACCAAATTTCTAAAAATTACAGTTGTGTAAAAATTCACCTCTTGCAGGATTTTAAGCCAATAATATTAATACAGGCACTAAGTAAAATCTACCATATTGTCTTGATTTTTATAAACAAATTGTACCCAAGGCTGAAGTTGTTATAGTTTTGTCAATCAAATGGTTTGCATAAATGTACATTAATTTACATTTTGTATAATGTACTTAGGCCTAGAAAAAATTGTGTGGTTCCGATTTCACTCAATTTTAGAATAGGTGGGGTAGAATTTTTTTTCATGCATGAGTGACTGTGTATAGTTCAGGTAGTTATATTTTCTGTGTCTTTCCATATGGTATCTGTGTTAATGGTGTCTTCTCATCTGATGTACAGTCATTAAAGATTGAAAGAACAGTGTTACACTTACAGTGTCTTTTTAAGTTGATGTCAGTTTCCGCATCCACTATTTCCTGTGAGACTTCACAATTTTCGCAATTTTATTATTTTTTCTTGATTATGTTAAAAAAAAGTTTAGGGTTGGCAGTGAAAAATCCGGTTGGGTAACTGGAACCAAGCTATTCTTTTTTAGGCCTTGTATGAATTTTGTTTAGGCTTACATTATGAAAAAATGCAAATAACAAAAACATAAAAATTTGGTTTGTAGGAATGTTAAAAGAATAGAAAGTAAAATAAGAGTTTATGAGCTCCTGTTTGCCATAATAGTGTCAGAAAACATATGTTGAAGTCAGAATTGTTTGAACATCAAAACATATGTATCTGTGTTTATTTGTATGTATTTAAAACAAGGAGATAATTACAAATCTGGTATGACCTAAATTCTGGAAATGTTTAAATTAAAGTATGAAAAGTGAAATAAACCAGTTTATAGGTTCCTGTCTGCCATAACACATGTAATAGTGTCAGAAAACACATGTTGAATTGCTAATTGTTCATTTGGATGAGATGTAATGACCTTAGTTAATGACCCTGAACACCATGTGTTACTGACTATCTTCCATTGGGTCTGTCGGGTCAAAAATGGAATTGAAAAAAATATGTTGTCACATGACATCAAGGAATAGAAATGTCCATATGGTATGGAACATGTCAGTTTCTCTTAATGGCCCTGGCCCTGTTTAGGATGTAATGTAGTCATGAAAGACTGGTATCTGGTAGATGTACATACAATCTACTAGAGTCTAGTCCATTGGTTTTGAATTTCAAAATCTCTTATCACCCTTTGGAAGCCACAGAGATAGCATCTAGACTATGTATGTACATGTAATAGCCTCAGAAAAAGTTGGCCCAGAATAATAGAATAATCACATGAACATTTTTTTAAATCCATATGGTTCCACTGATAGAGATCACACTAATATGATACTGGAATTGAAACCCTAGCCTTTAAAGATTCATTTCAGAATAGATTTGTAGTTGTGAAAGACTTTAGTACATGTAGTAGAGTTATACAAAAAAATTGGTCCTGAACAAGTGAATGATCATGTATGGCTCCAATGAGAAAGATCGACAGTGAGCACATGGTTGATGGGCCTTTTAAATTACATGGCTGATTCAAATGTATACATGTGTAGAACACTGGCTATTGTGAACATTTCAAGTCATCTTGTGTTTATAATGTGACGTGGAAGTGTCTACATGTACCTCTATAGCTATCCCTAACCTTACTTCATACATGTCGCTAGCTTGGATACAAATGTTTATTTTATGTAGTCACTCCACTGTTTGACATTCTTGTCACACATACATACAATGTAAATCTTGCATGAAGTGTAAATGTATCTATCACAGATGTTTTATTGATGGTAAGACTGTCCAGTGATACTATGAATTATGACTGCATAGTTCAGAGTTACAATATTCCATGCCCAGTCTGTCTGTGTCAGTGGATATGTGACTCGGTGGCACATACATGTACTCTAGCCTGTGTCAGTGGATATGTGACTCGGTGGCACATACTCTAGCCTTTCAGTGGATCTGTGACTGTGACTCTGTGGCACATACTCTAGCCTTTCAGTGGATCTGTGACTGTGACTCTGTGGCACATACTCTAGCCTGTGTCAGTGGATCTGTGACTCTGTGACACTGTGACTCATACTCTAGCCTGTGTCAGTGGTCTGTTACTGCAGCACTCTAGTCCTTGTATGTTGGTGAATCTGGGACTCCACTGCACTCAAAGTTGCTGTTGCTCTGTTGCACTCTAGCCAGTCAAAGTTGCTGAATCTGTAACTCCACTGCACTCATACATGTATAGTCACAGATCGAGTGATGTAGATGTCTGTATAGACTGGCTGTTCTATGTATATTGTTTTTCAAAAGTCATTGTGTATAAATTAAAAATTATTTACAATAGCAATAATTCAAAGATTTAAAAATGTCTTCTGTTTTACATATTTCAAAGTTACGTGGGAGTTAATTCTTTTTGCAATCATTGACGAGAGTTTTAGTTTCGCCACATCAAATTAATGCTTTTCGCAATCATTGACCACACAGTTTTAGTTTTGTCAAACCTATTTGAAGTCATAAGAATATGAGTTAATTTAAATAAATTAACATGTTATTAATATTCATGAACATGTGACCATACAACTATAATAATAAGCCAATAAAAAGCCAATAATTTCTGATGTTGTAATTTTCTTTCTTTCCAGTACATATAGGTGGTAGCAATGGTATAGTAAATAAAGAGCCACTTGTCCATCTATCATCGTATAGTTGACTTTACATTGAACCATGCGTTGGAGAAAGATTTACGTGGTTGGAGCCGTCTTATTTGTGTGCTGGAATATAGTAACGTACTATGTCTTCCTGAATAATGTAAAGAGCAGAGGGGTAAGTATTATAACAAGTCAATTTTTATCATCCATGTTATTTTAAAATTCTTGGTATTTTTATTTTCACTTTATTAGTATCATTGTACAATATACAATGTAGGTACACATATCATTTTAACAGAAAATATCACTTCGTCTATTTCACATACATGTATCCATTTAAAACAGAATTAAATTACAAATACACCAACATTAAATTTGTATCAAAGATGTAGATTTTAAAGATTGTCCTATAAAACACAGTTAAGATTTGAAAGCAAATTTTTTGTATCAGTTTGGGTCTAGATACATTGTAGGAAAAGAATTTTGGTCGACAATGGTTTAGATTATCACCAAATGCATGTATTGTGATAAAATGAATTCTGTTCAAAATGCTAAGAATTAAAGACATTATTAATAAAAATAGATTTTTTGAGTCAAAATATTTTTGCCCCGATATTTTTTATTGAAAACTGATGCCATTTACACTATTATTATCCAGTTTAGTTGTATCTGAGTTTCTTTAAAAAATCATGGAAAAAGTGCTACTTGTTCACGATTATTTGCACAACATGTAGTACACATTTGTTTAATTTCTGGCCCATACACTGATGATACAGAAAACTTCAGATTTCCATTTTCTACAACAGATTGCCTGCTGAATAATAAATGTTCTTATCCTTGAGTAAAATCACTATACTGAGAAGGAGCAGGACAAAACATACACAAGTTGCCACTTGAAAAAAACCTTGAAAATTAGCACCAGACATGTACATATATTGTGTTGAAGAGTTTCATAATTTTTCAGTATGTGTGAAATTAGGTACTAAAACCAGCTAAAAAGGAAATATACTATGTAGGAAAAGTGATGGTTTCCATAGTAACGTCACCACATTCTCAGAAGTCCTAATTTCATGCAGAGTGAAATGTTACACTTCTCATGCTTTTCTTGCACCCATCACTGTTTTATTCACTCTTCTGGTTTTTTCTTTCTTTTGGATGTAATCTATATTCACTTCACTAAATATTACATACTGTATGTAATACAACCAAGACCACTGTTGTGTCTAAAGTACTACATACTGTATGCAATACAACTAAGATCACTGTTGTGTCTAAAGTACTACAGTCTACACAACATTTAAATTCATTATAACTGAACCAGTCATCAAGTTTTTCCTTTAACTCTGCCAGTCAGTGGAAGTTGTCATTGAACAACATTTGTAACATGTGAAATGATAGTTGTATTTGCCACAGAGAAAATTACAAAAGAAATACTCACAGACATGGTTTAGGGGCGTCATCGAAATCAAAAGCATCGTAATTACGCGTCGCTACGAGTAAAGACTAGTAACTACTAGTAGCTACGATGTACTACGAGAAACGGGAGATAATGAGGTGTTCAGGTTCATGAATAACTGACAATAGATAATAAGTTTACATTTCTTTGTTTCCCTTAACGATGTCGTCTTTACGCGTAGATACACGTAATTTTTTATCGCCAACACACAATAGATAGTGATTCTCACCTTCCATGTTTCCAATGATGACATCGTCTTCTATCGTAGTTGATCGTAGTTTGTCATAATTTTCGATCGTCAAAGAAAACCACGTACTCAGCCAGTAATGTGCTGATGAAACTAGTACTGCACATGTTTTTATGAGTGCAAGTTCATGGGCGATATTCATTAAAAAAAACCAATAAGATATGCACGAAATCAAAGTTTCAATATTCAGTACAAACTAACAGTACCACTTACAAGCTCACGCTTCGCGCTTGGCGGCCATGGTAGGGCCAAGAAATGCTGTTGCATTTCCGGGTTGCGGAAGTGCAGTTTTGACTTTTATATCATCGAATAACGGTATTTGTTTTATATATTCTAAAACAACAACTAATTTTTTATGTTTCTCAGTACAGTAACATTCCTAAATGATGGGGTTGAGTTGAGAAATCGCAATGTTCGGCAACACGTGGCGTGATGCATGATGTCGGTAGATATATAAACATAGAGACGCAAGTGATGAACGTATTCAGTTATTCGTAGCCCGAAATTTCGTTATATAAATGACGTTTTTCCTCAAAATTTTGAAGAAACAAAACGTTTTTAGGTGACTTCTAAATCAATCAAATCAAACGATATATTAATGCGAGACAAGCTTTAGTTTTTAATTTGTTTTTGTGGACAATGTTCGATTTCGACTGACGAATCCTGCGACTAGAATCTAACACGATCAATGCACCGTTCAGCAGCCAGACGAAAATGGTCGACATGTTTGTTGACCAGCCGAGAAGTGCATAAGGAACTTGTGAGGCAGTCCGAATAAATAGATGTAAAATCCGACGTTTCGAATAAAAATTCTTCTTCAAGGTATTTTTAGGCAAGACATATTAGGTAAACATCTGAATATATCTGAAACACTTAGTTGACTTACTAGCCGACTGTACGAATGCCATAGAACTTAGAAGGCATCGAATGAATAACATTGAAAAAAGTAAGCGTGAAACTGATTTGCGCACAGGAAAGAAAATCTTTTTGTTTCGTTATTTTTTTCACGATGAAGACTACGCGTAAATGGTCGTAGTTTGGGCTCATGAATAACGGACAATAGGTGTTTACTTTTTATTGTCTACAACCTAAAGTACATGAATATGCGTTGAGACTTATGAATATTCACCGTAGTACATCGTAACTACTAGTAGTTACTAGTCTTTACTCGTAGCGACGCGTAATTACGATGCTTTTGACAGAGAATTACAAAAGAAATACTCACAGACATGGTTCATTTGGTATGTCAAGACATTGTTTTGAAGAACCCCAAAATGGTTCTGGTGTTAAAGATGTTGTGTCTGGTAACTTTGATTGATTATCAAATAGCAAAATAATGTTGCAGTTATACTCAATGACATGCAATTACATGTACTACCAACTCATAAGGGACGATCGCACAATGTCGCACAAGGTACTCACTCAATTACATGTACTGCCAACTCATAAGGGATGATTGCACAATGTCACACAAGCTCAATAAATGAACACTGTTCATTTAGGACAAAACCCTGTCCCCTAAATGAACGTTCACAAATGTGACATTGACACGTTTATATATGATGTAAACCCCGATGAAAACTGTTGTGGTCACGCCTCTACAATCAATGCAATGTAAAAACATGATGGTAAACATGAAGTTCCAACCTTATGAACCTGTTGTCAAGAGATGATGGTAAGCTCATCAAAATACTACTGAAAACCCAGCACTGTATCTCACATTAGAAGTAAATTTTCATCAACTTATCAACATCTCAGTAGTAAATACAGAAGCTGTTATCATTGAAGACGTGAAAGTTTTCAAAATCATTGACACCAGACCCCCTCCCCATAACAAACAAAGTTTGCGTATTGGGCTTGTTTGACATTGTGTGATCGTCTTTGTATTTTCAAAAGGAAATTTCAACAGTTTGTTCACTTAGAATGATGATGTTGAACTGACTACTTTAGACAAAACAGTGATCATGGTTGTAATGTCCATCATTTATAATAATATAAACTGTACATTTACTAATTTTACTGACATTTTCCTTCCTCTTTCTATCACTCCCCATCACTGATAAAACACAGGAGGTAAGCAAATATACATATTAATCAATTCTTAAGCTGCCACACACAGATGTTGCAAAGTGTTGCACTATTAACATGAGGGGAGGGGTGGGGAAGGGTGGGGAAGCATGTAAATAAGCATATTATCAGTTATTCATCTGCTGTAGCAGTTTAACAATGTTACAAAGTGTTTCACTGCAAACATGGGAGCCGAGGGAAGGGGTGGGGATGGGAGGAGATCTACACAAATACTAAGTATACATATCAGTTATCCATCTGCTGCAGTGATGTTGCAATGTTGCAAAGTGTTTCACTGCTTGCATATGAGGGGAGCGGTATGGGAGGGAGGCATACACATATATAAGCTAAAGCTGATGCCATTGGTTAACAATCCATAGTCACTGATTACACTCAATTGTCTATTGGCTAAATCTATGACATTGCTACACGATGTTATCATGCATACATGATTGTACACTGTAATGATAATTATTGGATCCCATTAATTAGTTGGGAAACCATGTGGAGGTATTGATTGGTGCACAGGGCTCCAAATTAACAGTAGTCCCAGTGTCCACAGACTACCCATTCTTGTCATGGGGGCTACCGTTATTTGCAGCTGGTAGCCCACTCAGGCTACATCATATCATTGATTGTGCAATGATTTTAAATGATGGAAGATTTATGGACATAAAACTATTTTAAATATCACACATATTTCCAAATGAAGGAAGGCTGGTCACTGGTTGACATACAATTACTAACTTTGAATTTGTTATAAATGAGGAAAGAAAAGTGACACGTGTAGGAATTGAACCCATGTCAATACTTTGTATATATACACTACACTAGATTTTGATGGCATTGTATGATAACTGTAATTTAATGGAATAGATTTCAGAATTGTGAGTGTATTTTATCAATAGATTACTTATTATTAACACCATGAATGTTAAATATGAATTTTAAAAAAAAAAGTAGCAGAATTGTAATATGAACTGTGTGACAAGGCAAACATGGCGCCACTGAAGGTAGCGATATATATTATGGGATATGGATTCATAGGAGATTGACTGTACTGTTCCAAAAGACAACTGTGATTGGCAGAAACATGTAGGAGATGAACTATCAGCACATGTTGCATCACCTCTATGCCCTCATTTTGTTATTATATGCTGAAAACATACAATAGTATGCCTTGATAAAAGCCAAATATTTATCATATCATTTGATGCTTTCAGCCTCTATACACATGTACATGTATTTAAACAGCAGGGTACATCACTTCTGTGTGATTTTGAGTGGTCAGATAGTAAACAGTTTTATTTTTCTGCTAATAGCTTTTATAATATTTTTTATACTTGTTAAGTGACTTTGGAAATCACTGTAGATTTTCATTTGCTTCCACCATTTAGCCTTACTGACCAAAGTTAAGTGTCTCTAGATATTTCCCATTTTCATCCATTCATGGACCAATCACTATTTAAGCAATAAACCATCCCCTGGGTAACAAATTGGTCTAAGGTCCAATGTGGCACTTACACCAAAGTAGGGTACTTTCTAATGTAAACCTCATATATCACCTGAATATTCATATTTATTTGTTAGTAGAAAAATCACAGGGCACTCAGGCCCAGTTAGTTATGTTTATGAAAACAAACAAACAAACAAACAAACAAACAAATAAATAAAATAAAATGAATAAATAAATAAACAAGCAAACAATAAATAAATAAATAAATAAGTAAATAAATACATAAATAAATAAATAAATACTGACAAGCATCAACAAGAGAATTACAAATCATTTACAACTACAATTACTATATGTTCCTATGCGATATGGTCACAATTGTACATACCCCAGTTGAGGCCATTTCACATATGGGGAAAAAATATTGTTGTTGATAATGATTTGTAATTACTCTCTTGTTGATGCTTGTCAATATGTATTTATTTATTTATTTATTCATTGTTTGCTGGTTTGTTTGTTTATTTATTTATTTTGTTTGTCTGTTTATTTTGTTTGTAAATCTGTGTGAATGAGAGTTGCTTTGTTCAACCTGTTATCTCTGTATACTTCTGGTTATGTTACTACATTGGAATTTACACAATAAATATACCAATTGTTCACTTTCTTTCTGTCTTGGGATTGAGAAGAGACACATAGTTTTTGAAGTGCCCTAATGTTATGAAATATGTTAATTAATGTACAGTTGTACTTTTGTGAAATGAAAAATCCAAGTCAATTTAAAATTAAAGCAAATTTGAATCAAACTATCGAAAAACCCCACAGAGGCATAAAACTAGCCAATGAGATATGTATAGAGTCAAAATATTTCTTGGAAGCAAAGCTTCTTTTTTTTTTCATTTGGTCTGGTGTCACTCAGATGTAAAAGATGTAAAAACTCAACATACATGATGACTGACATAGTTCATGTGAAGTGAGTCGTCAATATCAATATAAAACTAAGTAGACAGGGTTTTTTATCAGGTTCATTCATTCCTATATAGTAATATATGTTATCTATTTAATTACAAATCATTGGAAATGAACCAACGTAGTATGTCCTTCAACTGAGATGCTAATCAAAAGATAGAAGTAGATACCCATTCCAATATGTATATAAATCTTATATTAATGTCCTCAGAAGAGCGAGCTGTGATTTGACATATCATCAGTGCTGACTCAGACTTTACAAAGATCTCCATCATGTAGTGTTGTTTGACATATGTCTTCTACATGGCCTTTCATGTCATGCCAGTATCAGTCACATGACAGATGAGAGGCTAGATGATACAATGGGTGTCAGCTTACACACACTTTTATTGATGGAGTCTACTTGTACTTATAAACTGTTTCAGACAAAGTCTGCTATCTAAAATAGGACAGTGTTCACATCACAGGACCATCACTCTACTAGTCTGTGCTAAAAGTGATATTAAAGCTTTTGTGAGGGGTGGGGGGGGGGCTGTGTTCAGATTGGATTTGTCATTGACAAACATAATATCTATCACCCAACTAAATCATGGATGGGGAATCTTTTAGATTCGTGTGATCAACTGGGACCAGAATTGATCTAAAATACATTCACATGCATACATTTTAAACTGCCTTTAAATATCTAGTCCTAACTTAAACCATTCTCAATCTTGCACTGAGACTATAAGAGAGAGGGAGAAGGAAAGGGAGGGGGATTAGTAGTTTCAGATTTTAAATTAAATTTTTTATATGAAACATTGAACACATATTGCCTGGCCATGAGGGCTATAGCACCCGTTTATTACACCTGAGGGACTGTGAGTTACCAGAATCACATGCTATTTCCCAAGTCACGAGGGGGTAATGAACGAGTACTATAGCCCGAATATAGGCCATGCTGCTTTTATATGTGTTTTATAATATACCTCATGCTGTGAACTCGCGGTGTCAGACATGTCAGAAGCCGCCATTTTGACCTGCTGTGAACTCGCGGTGGTCACATGACCATGTAATAGTTGATGTTCATTCTATTTTCCTATCACGTGACTGATTCTAGCGAATCATGGCACAGCATTATCACTAGGTATATTATAAAATTATATATAATGCCTGTTGGCTGTATGCTGAGATTGATTACATGTGAATCTGTAATGCTTTCAACGAATAGAAAAAAATGACAGAATTTCACCATATGTTACTATTGTTGGAGAATACTTCAATGTTTACTTATAGTCACAGTTGTAATATTGAACTGTCATATATTTGGTTTAGAATCGCATTCAACATATGTGTATAGACTATTGATATAACAGACGCGTTCTTCAGGGCAACGTCATAAAATCTGAGAGCAGATGTTAAATTTGAGATTTTAACGGAATGGTAAGTATATTCAAAATTGTGATGATGTGGTATTTGTTTGTCAAGTCTGCGCTGCCATATGTCTGAATATGATAGGCCATTTATGGAGACAGTTATATCTGAAAAGGACCTATCAAAAGGTACCCTCTATCAATATGTATATTTCACCTGATACTGTAAAGATAAATAGATTTAATTCAAATGGTGTATTAGAGAAATACAAGATGTGCATGTACTGTACAGTCTGTGTAAACCTAGATATTTTTGCCACTGGAAAATTTTTGCAATTTTTACAGTCTTCATGACAACTAGTTCCCAAAGACTAATTTGTACTAATTAGTAATATGACAGAACCCCATGACATGTGAGTACAAGTGTGGCATACTTAAGGGTATTTGCATGAGTGCTTGCAGTGTTCTCTGCACCCATATGCGAGTGAAAGTACTGCAGGAAACATTGCAAGCACAAGTGTCAATCTACGTCATGACAATGTGCATCTATGTCTTCACAACGTGTGTCTACATCATCTTTTCTGCTGTGTTCATAATATGAGTCAAAATACTCAAAATTACTGCCCCCATTTTGTTTTTTACTACTGGAGATGGTATAATTATATTATTCCCCAATATTTTTCTCCATTCAGCTGGAAAATACTTGTGACCTAAGGATTGTGACTTGTCTCTACTCATGTACCGACTTGTAGTGACAAGGGCCCCTTGGATACATGTAACTCATATTTTCCTTGGCTGAATGAAGAAAATTGTTGAGGACTAACATCTAACTACTGTAATATGATGATAATTAGTGTATGGGTGTGTAGCAAATTATCTGCACATTATGAAGTATTATAGAGCAAAGTTGATATACTAATATGTGACCTTGTGGTAATCACAGGAATAGGATAGATCATAGAGGAAATAGAGTGAAATACTTAGCATGGAAATGCAGGAATCCAAAATCAAGAAATAACCATTAATTTATTCAAATTGAATTTTCAGCACTGTTTACCCAGTAGCCTGTGGTGTTTTGAACCCAGAGAAATGAGACATGTACAATGTACATGAGATCTTTTCTGTTAGACTGATGTTCAGATATTTTATTTTATACATGAAATTATACTATATTTCTTCGATAATATGTTAAATTTTCTGTGTGCCATGTGGTTTTCCATCCCAGTGTAAGAATCTCACTTTACATGTATTTTTCAAAGAAGATATTCTGTTTAGTTACACTGTCCTGGGAAATTAGAATATAAATATTTCAATTGTTAAAACTGAAAGCAGTATGTGATGTACATGAAGTGTTTGATCTATTGTCCAACATATGTTTGTCATTACAAAGTTCTCACGCAGCAATCGGTAAATGATTTGGAATCGATGAAACATTTGATAGTTTGAATTTGGAAATCGATCAAACAAATACTGAACTCTTTATACAGTAAGTAATAATCAATAATGTAGCATAGTAGTGTACATATCAAAATGGATTTGTGAAAATTTATATTTGATTGTATGTTCCAAAAAAAGGTGTTGTGCATGATTTTCTCTTTGACCATGAATGGATATTAGCTATGTGATATGACAACCTGATTTAAGGACTATTCATTACATAAGTGATAGCATTTCAAATTGAGACTTTATATTGTAGCAGCTGAATATGTTGGCTTTTCTCACCATTATACTTACATGGGTGACATTTGTGTGTTAATTTCTTTAACCATGAAATTATCCAGTGTTACATCCTAGGGTTTAGACATGACAGGATCTTGTTCCTGCTATGATAGACACACTTACAAACAAACAAACAAAGGACAAACAAAGGAACAAACAAAAATATAATGTATGGAATCTGCATAAATTTGATTGTGATGGAAAGAAAACAAGCCAATGAACTGTATAAAAATAATCAAATGTAAACCAAGATGATATTTATACATTTTGTATCTTAAACACTCAGTAAGACCTAAAAAAGAAATTGTTTGGTTCTGGTTACCCAACCCCCACCTTGTTTTTCACTGGAAACCCTAAACATTTGTTTGCATATTCAAGAAAAAAAAAATAAAATAGGGAAAGGGTGAAGTCTCACGAGAAATAGTGGATGTGAAAACTTACATCAACTTAAAAAAAGACGATATAAAATTGTTCTTCCAATCTGTAATAGCTGTATATCTGATAAGAAGAAACCAATAAAAGAGAGACCATATGGAAAACAACGGAAACGACGAAAAATCATAACTACCTGAACTAGACACTCACACATGAAAGTTTAGAAATAAAATGTTTGTCAAAATTTACCTACCCCCTGTTCTAAAATTGAGCGTAATTGGAACCACACACTTTTTTTTTAATTAGGCCTAGACTACATTGTACAGTACAAACTTTCCGTGCATGTTACAGAAACCATCACAACATAATTGAAACCTGTTACATAATAAAAGTCACAACCTATAATATGTCCAAAATGGCAATTGGTGTAACATCTACCCAATCATTTTTATTTTGCTTCATAAATAGAATTATGAAAGTTGGTACTAACACTATGTGGGACACTAAATGATGTCAGTTTTACATGATTTGTTCCTCTCTGTTATAGGGTTACTAAGCCCATTGTAAGCAAAAGCTTTGCAGTAGTGCTGTAATGTTAGCCTGGAATCCAGTTGTGTGGGTATTTTGTTCCTACTTTTCCCTGACCACACCTGGCATTTTGCTATATTCAAACCTGAAATTAGATTATAATTTTCCTCAGCTATGTTGGATATAGTAATCGTATTTTATACATTGTACTGTTAAACCTTCCAAGTTGGTATTAATTAATTACATGGTGACACTTTATTGAAGGTCATCTCACAGTGAGAAGAATTCAAACCCAATAAGAATTTACACCTGTTTTCAGGCCAAAGCCTCAATACAGCAGTATGCCTTTAGCAAAATTCCAGACTTGGTAGGTGAACAGTGAGAACAAAATCCCACATGACTGGATTTCAGGCTACAGTTTAATGTATGCCAGCATCATATAAAACTTTATATTTTAATGTGAAACCACCAAGAGACCTTTAGGGCAGAGGTTAGCATTCATCACTGACAAGGAAAGGCCAAATATTTGCCATATAACATAGAACTATGCATTTTGATGAACGTTACATTTCTCTCATGAAATACCTTTTGGCAGTTTGTTTATATTACTGAAAGGGAAAGTGGAAGAAATTAACGAATATGAATGAATGGACATTTTGATTTCAATCTAACACATCACGTTTTCAATGCAAAATATGTTTATTAGTGTTACATCTATTCTGTTTATTAGTGTTACATCTATTCTGTTTTTATAGATTATAGAAGTAAAACACATCGAAAGTCAAGTTTAGTTGAACTGACATTATTGCTTAAAGATTTTAACTTTCTGGAATGATTGATTAGTTATATGGGGAAATAAAAACTTGGCAAAACACATGTACAATGTATAAGAAATGCCACATAATATACTGTTATGAAATTTACAATATACATGTATCTGACCTAACCTTGCTGCATAGTTGGTATTGCATATATTAAATTTTCTATTTTTCAAAAACAGAAATGTTGTTATATTCAACTTTGAAAAGCAAAGAATTAATAAAATGATTTAACTAGTAAAATAAATAAATTTGAAAATACAGTTTTAGTAAGAATAAATAATTCATAAAATATATAATTTAGTAAAAATAAAGAATTGCACAGTAGATGTTAAAACTATTATGATGTGTGTTAGCTTCACACACGTGGCATTCCTGTGAATGTGACATGATTCTGGTGAAGAGTCATGTGACCAACCCAGAACATGATACTTGTGATCAAGTCCACAGGTGGGATGGGGGTGCGCATGGTGGCTGGGTGGGTGGTGGTGGGGCAATTCTCAACAACAGAAAAGAGTTCCATTGTGCATATTTTATGATATGTGGAGATCTCGACTTTGTTACATACAATATCGATATGTAGAGTGTGTATTTGTGGCTTATTGACAACATCTCTGTCTTTATTTTCAGTTGACGTATACACTCTTGTATTTGCTTTAGTGATCCATAAAATACCTGTTACTCTACAATATGGTTACGACTTGTGAGCTGATGAATGACACTCTTTAACAACAGTCAATGGAGCTATGAAATACATGTACCTATTAACTTGTCAAAATATTCCATTCATAAATATACATATAACAGTGATGACAGCAATTACGTTGTAATTGATAATGTATTTTTTATACAGGGCTTTTTTGCTCACTTGGAATAGTTTTGAAAAAGCTGTATAATTATTACCATAGGTAGCACATAGGTACAATTCTATTCTAATTGTACAACCACAGTCTTTCTCTCACTAATACAGAAACTGTGATACAACCTAGCTACATGTACATGTATTGTGTTTCCGTAACTACCAGAGGAATGTCTAATCTGCTAATATGGATGCTATCTATGGCTTTGAAGATCTCTCTTGAAAAGGGATTTGAAGTCATAGATAGCCTCTAGACTAGTAATCTGCAGGGTTACATAATATACAGTATCATTACCATTTACACCTCCACTCACTAGTTTAGTTCCTATACAGTATTGTTACCATTTACACCTCCACTCACTAGTCTAGTTCCTATATAGTATCGTTACCATTTATACCGCCACTCACTAGTCTAGTTCCTATACAGTATCGTTACCATTTACACCTCCACTCACTAGTCTAGTTCCTATACAGTATCATTACCATTTACACCTCCACTCACAGTCTAGTTCCTATACAGTATCGTTACCATGTACACCTCCACTCACTAGTCTAGTTCCTATACAGTATCGTTACCATGTACACCTCCACTCACTAGTCTAGTTCCTTTACAGTATCATTACCATTTACACCTCCACTCACTAGTCTAGTTCCTATACAGTATCGTTACCATTTACACCTCCACTCACTAGTCTAGTTCCTATACAGTATCATTACCATTTACGCCTCCACTCACAGTCTAGTTCCTATACAGTATCATTACCATTTACACCTCCACTCACAGTCTAGTTCCTATACAGTATCGTTACCATTTACACCTCCATTCACTAGTCTAGTTCCTATACAGTATCATTACCATTTACACCTCCACTCACTAGTCTAGTTCCTATACAGTATCATTACCATTTACACCTCCACTCACTAGTCTAGTTCCTATACAGTATCATTACCATTTACACCTCCACTCACTAGTCTAGTTCCTATACAGTATCATTACCATTTACACCTCCACTCACAGTCTAGTTCCTATACAGTATCATTACCATTTACACCTCCACTCACTAGTCTAGTTCCTATACAGTATCATTACCATTTACACCTCCACTCACAGTCTAGTTCCTATACAGTATCATTACCATTTACACCTCCACTCACTAGTCTAGTTCCTATGCAGTATCGTTACCATTTACACCTCCACTCACAGTCTAGTTCCTATACAGTATCATTACCATGTACACCTCCACTCACTAGTCTAGTTCCTGTACAGTATCATTACCATTTACACCTCCACTCACTAGTCTAGTTCCTATACAGTATCGTTACCATGTACACCTCCACTCACTAGTCTAGTTCCTATACAGTATCATTACCATTTACACCTCCACTCACTAGTCTAGTTCCTGTACAGTATCATTACCATTTACACCTCCACTCACAGTCTAGTCCCTATACAGTATCATTACCATTTACACCTCCACTCACGAGTCTAGTTCCTATACAGTATCATTACCATTTACACCTCCACTCACTAGTCTAGTTCCTATACAGTATCGTTACCATTTACACCTCCACTCACTAGTCTAGTTCCTATACAGTATCATTACCATTTACACCTCCACTCACTAGTCTAGTTCCTATACAGTATCGTTACCATTTACACCTCCACTCACTAGTCTAGTAGTAGTTCCTATACAGTATCGTTACCATTTACACCACCACTCACATAGTCTAGTTCCTATACAGTATCATTACCATTTACACCTCCACTCACTAGTCTAGTTCCTATACAGTATTGATACCATTTACACCTCCACTCACAGTCTAGTTCCGTTACAGTATCGTTACCATTTACACCTCCACTCACTAGTCTAGTTCCTATACAGTATCATTACCATTTACACCTCCACTCACTAGTCTAGTTCCTATACAGTATCATTACCATTTATACCTCCACTCACTAGTCTAGTTCCTGTACAGTATCATTACCATTTACACCTCCACTCACTAGTCTAGTTCCTGTACAGTATCATTACCATTTACACTTCCACTCACAGTCTAGTTCCTATACAGTATCGTTACCATTTACACCTCCACTCACAGTCTAGTTCCTATACAGTATCGTTACCATTTACACCACCACTCACATAGTCTAGTTCCTATACAGTATCATTACCATTTACACCTCCACTCACTAGTCTAGTTCCTATACAGTATTGATACCATTTACACCTCCACTCACAGTCTAGTTCCTTTACAGTATCGTTACCATTTACACCTCCACTCACTAGTCTAGTTCCTATACAGTATCATTACCATTTACACCTCCACTCACTAGTCTAGTTCCTATACAGTATCGTTACCATTTACACCTCCACTCACTAGTCTAGTAGTAGTTCCTATACAGTATCGTTACCATTTACACCTCCACTCACTAGTCTAGTTCCTATATAGTATCGTTACCATGTACACCACCACTCTTAGTATATAATCAAAGTCGCTACTCTAGAAGTCCTGAGATGCATGAGATGCAATTTAAAATTCATCCACAGCCACCCACACAGTCATTAACATCATGTCTTTGTTAATCGATCACGAAATGGTTTAGTTAAAAACCAAGTTGGCATCCAGACTAAGAGTACATAGGATTAAACCCTTCACATATCAACCTGTGTCCTACCAGGTCCCCTATTTATACAGCTGAGTTGGGGCAAAGTTATGGTTCAAATCTTGCCCAAGGACTTTAGTCACTCAGAAATATGGCAGTGGTGAGACTCAAATCTCTCTAACCATTCAACCATGATGACTATGATATATTGTATTTAATATAGCTGCTGGCTTTTAGTGTTGCCATGGAAACAGTAGGAGTGTGTTTTGTCTATTGTTCTTATTTTAAAACAGAGAAATGAAAGGGTACAAACCACTATAATAGAATGATAAAATTAGCATATATTTTAATACAAAAGTCAGCAGTCAGGAGAACTATGGAGCGAAATTTGCTGGTATATGACACATTATATAGAACATACAACATGTATTGGTGTAGTAAACCTAAAGATATAACACATGAAATGTGATCTTTTTGAAAATTTCACAACAATTGTAGATAGAAGTCTGTTACAGTGTTATAGTGACTAAATACTCAAAATGGATATATGTATAAAGCTAGTGTTTTATTATTTCATGTTCTATTTCATGTTCTATTTCATAGTCATCACCCTTATTTTATCAGTAGGTACATGATGTATGTTGTTTTTTAATAGCCCACCTACCTACCTACCCTTACCATTGCTGACCTAATGATGTCTGTGACCAGGGTCAGAGGTTTTACTGTAGTGTTATGATCACAATATGAGATTTCTTTAAAAATTTGCATTACATATCACCTAGAAGACCTGGGGCACATTCAGTAGCCAAAACGTTTTGTCATTGTTTGGCCAAGGCACCCTGGCCCTGTTTCGAACCGTATAATGCATGTTGTGTGTGAAAAACAAAAGATGGCGGCACATTCAAACAGAAGATTGTCGCATTTTTTGTCAGCGCTCAACACTGAAAAGACGATGCGCAGAGTTAAATCACACCTTTGCAGTACTGTCAGGATGCTAGAATGCCTACAAAAGGCCTGTTATTTATACATACACTATTTTTACACTAATGAAGTGATCTTTGACCTGTGACCTGACCCCAAGTTTATCTTGCATCGCTCAATGTACGTCAAATCGACCATACCATTATGCCGATGGGTATTCGTATTTTTAAATACCGTTGCCAATTGCAAATGACCAATTCCATGAACTTTTTTGCAGTGCTGAATCAAAACTAATGTGCACTAAGTAATCCTACACAAAAACTCAAGTTCGCCGATGAAGTGAGAATTCGTGGCCACCATCTTGGCTTTTTGCGAGTCACCTCACTCTTCCGCCTTCCTTCCTCCCAGGTCGCCCGCAAAAAACTATGACAATTTGTCGTTCGGGAACAAAACGTTTTGAAACGTCCGCAGGTGTTTTGTCTACTGAACGTGCCCTTGGTACTGTTCAACTAATCCCTGTAAGGGACCATCGCACAATGTCGCACAAGCTCAATGAACGAACTTCATTCATTTAGGACAAACCCCCTTCCCCTTCCCCTAAACCAACATTCACAAGTGTGATATCGACATGTTTATATATGAGGTAAACCATAATGAAAATTGAATTTGTAGCAGTCACACCACTATGATTGATGCAATGTGAGAGATGGTAGAAACATTAAAATACCAGAAACTCAGCAATGTATATTGTATGTCATATTAGCAGTACATTTTTATCAACATCTCAGTAGTAAGAACCTGTTATCATTAAAGGCCAGAAAGTTTTTGAAATTTGATTAGAAGTACGAAAGTGAAGTTCAGCAATTGCATTCATACCATATATACCCTTCCCCTACTAAATGAACAAAGTTCACTTTGATTGAGCTTGTGTGACATTATACAATCATCCCTAATATTGTGATACAAAATGTAGTGTCTGTATTAAAGTTGAAACACCTTCCAGCATCTTTGAAAGTGTCCATTCTTTAATTTCTATAAAAATGTTATTATTCATCAATGGTACAAAAACAGTTTGAATTTCTGCCTTTCAAATATTACACCTCAGTTGGGCTTTCTCAATGATATGATTGAGTCAAATTTAACAGTCAAAAACAACATAGTCAACATGAAAACAGCACAGAGCAAAAGCACTTGAATTACTGGTAGAAGTTGAATTTAAAACTTAAAATTTTTGAGTACAAGATCTGACAATGAAAAATTCCAAACTGATGAAAGTAATATTAGTGATACTAAATACATGTAATCTCTCAAATTCAGACCATGGGATTGAAAAGTTAACCAGATTTAAACTGAATGCCTCCCGTAAGGGAATCACTAATTATGCAAATAACTCATTAAACTAAAAAAACTATGGTAACAGGCTTTGTTTTTTGGACAAGCGTGCTTTCTTAGGTTAATGTATGTAAGAGTGCATGATACTGCTTAATTACTGAATATCGTTCCTTATTCAAAATACTCATTAAAGGAAAAGTTGTAGCAACAAACTTCATAGGACAGGTGCGTATTATTATGGTTGATGTACGTATCATATTATACAAAATTTGAAGCTTGCATTTTTAAGATACAACCTAGTTACCTAAAATCATTAATTATGCAAATTTTTCATTAAAACTAAGCTATATAAAAGATTTTATAGGACATATCCGCTTTGTTATGGTTAACGTATGTACTAAATTGTATTGAAATTGAAGTATGCAGTCTTAAGATATAGCCTAATTATCGAAAATCATTAATTATGCAAATTATTCGTTAATACTGTCTAAGGTACATCAACTAACTTTATAGGACATACACAATTTGTTATGGTTAATGTATGTACTGAATTGTATTGAAATTGAAGTATGCAGTCTTAAGATATAGCCTAATTACCAAGAATCATTAACTAAACAGATTATTCATTAACACTGAAAGGTACACCAACAAGCTTTACAGGACATGTGTGATTGTTATGGTTAACGTGTGTACTGAATTATATTGGAATTGAAGTATGTATTCTTAAGATATAGCCTAATTACCGAAAACCATTAATTATGCAAATTATTCATTAACACTGTATGGTGCATCAACAAACTTGATAGGACATAGGCGTTTTCTTATGGTTAACGTATGTACTAAATTATGTTGAATTTGAAGTATGTATTCTTAAGATATAGCCTAATTACCAAAAATAATTAACTATGCAAATTATTCATTAAAATCTGTAAGATACATCAACGAATTTTATAGGACAAATGTATGTTATGTTTAACGAATATACTAAATTATATTGAAATTGAAGTATGCAGTCTTAAGATATTGCGTAATTAGGTGATTTCTTTAATATGCAAATTTCTCTAATTAAATATTAACAGATCTGGCTCAAAACCTAATCAGGTCTAGCTATTACCCTAAAGATTATATATCCCAAATTTCATTACAATTGAGCCTGCCGATTTTTAGAAAATGATGACACAGACACACAGAGACAGACAGACAGACACACAGACACATATTCCCCTTTTAATACCTCCCGTACCCTTACGGGAGGTAAAAATGGCATTTCAAGGGAAGTTCATCTTTCAAATTCTGACCATAGCTTTCTTCTAACTAGGATCTTGCTAGGGTAGAAATGCTAACCAACTCTATATCATGGAGTTGGAGTTAAAATGTTGTACATCAAGATACCTAGTATGGTTATCTTTGATTGAATTGAATGTGACCATAAGTCTTGATCAATTCTCCATTGTTCTAAACCACAGCCTAGTTTACACATACAACACCATCCAAGATGTCAAGAGGTCTTGATATTTCACAGTGTGCACAAGAAATATCAGCTCTGGTTTACAAGAATGCTATAGTCTGACCTCTCATACTGTATTCTGCATGATACCATACATTGTCCAAAATTGTTATATTGCATTAGGATGAATAGTTACTATACCACATAACTAGTTGGGAATCAGTACAGGAGTAGTACCATGTACTTTCATTCAGTGAATTATTATTTACGTTTATTTCAGACAAAAAAATCCATAAACAGAATTAAATGAAAGTAGGGAAAAGAATAATATACAAATGTATAGAATAAAGGAAGATAAAAAAGTTACTCCACAGATACAAACTATATGGTAATTCACAGAAAACAGAAAACAAGTGTCCTTTAACAGGAAAAGATACAAACTTAAAGTCATGGATAATCAAAGTCCATCTGGCATAAAAGTATGGGTCTTTGCCTCAATATTTAGATTATCTTTCAGATCTGAGGTGATTAAATGGCCTAGATATTTTTGTTTACTAACATGGCTAAGTTTTGTTCACTTGGTTGACTGGCCTTGCATTTGCTTGAATTAACATACACAGTTTTTTTCTCATTGAAAGAATATTGTAATTTGTACACATATTGCCATATTGGCCATAAGTATCAACTAGCATTTGTTGACCATAGGCATCTGTTGACCATATTATCAGCATAAATCAAGTGATTTACTTTGTAGCCACCAATAAGGCAACCAAAAGAGAGAGCTGAAAGATTGTTACTTAGTTTGTCCATATACACTGTGAATACATGTACCATGTAATTTTGTGTTATTTACTCAGTAGGGCTTCTTATTGTAAAATAGAATGTTTATCATCACTGTATACTACTTTTCATATACCTACTCAGTTGAATAATACAGCAGATAGCAATGCAATTATTTACAATACATACATTTATACTATTTCCTTTAAGTGGTCCTAATGGTAAGAATTCCTGTTATTTAAATGTGATTCAGGGTAAAATTTTCCACCTTTCAGTTACTATTTTTATAGTTCATGCTAAGAATAAGAATCTCATCATGGTGATGGAAACAATATATCTGTCCCTATCATGTAATTTTCCAATTTATCTATCCATAGTTCAATATGGACATACAGCAAAGTTGTGATATAAATTAGTTGTTTCAATTTCAGATAAATAGGTATTTTAATATATATTATATGTACCAACCAACCACTGATTACTTGCATGCAATAGTATTGGTATTTGTATTGCAGAGCAATGCTGAAAGTAGTATTGTATGCTGTATCAAAATGAGCACGCGAGTGTTCCATATGTATGAAATCACATTAAACACATGGTTATATTTGTTGTTTTAGATGAAAATATGCGATGAAATATGTAATATAATACAACACCTTATGGTACATGAATGCAATAACGTTCTACCAGTGATTACCTTTCCTTGTGAAAGTATGGCCACATAGAAGACTGCAAACATGTGGGCAAATACCCAGAGTATGCCACACTGATATTTGGATTCTGCTTTAGTACTCTAGACCTAAAACATACATGATGTACAACACTCAGTCGTACATGATGTACAACACTGATAGCTCTGATAAAATCAATCACATGGTACTTGCATACAGCCATACTGATTGATTTGGATAAATTGTTATTCACTAACTTTGCATGTCACACTACAATAATATAACGTACAGTGAATTTCAAAATACCAATCACCATGCAGCTTTTCTGTTTGATACAACCATGCAGAAAACCAACCAGAAACTGCGTATGCCACACTTCAATAGCAAGATTGCATTTTTTGCTACATTTAGTCTAAATGAAATAAACCATTTAAATATATTGCAACTCCATGCAGACATTCAGGCACCAATGTTTTTCTTAGTATCAAACACCTGAAGGGCAAGTAAAATGTCCTTTGCAGTGTTCATTTGATGTCTGCATGGTGGCATGTGTAGTTCATTTCACTTTATATAGACAAAATGTAGCAAGAAACTGTACTCATTTAATCTTGTAGTGTAGCATGTCCAATTTTCTTATGGGTGTCTGCATGGTTGTATCAAACAGAAAAGCTGCACAGTATTGTGAAATTTGCTGCACAGTATTAATTATTACATTGTTTGGAAAGTACATGTACAGAATGTATATGTTTCTTAAAATAAAAACTGTTAACAGTAGTTGTTGTAACTCATTAAAGGCCAATGTTTCAATCCCAGGTTCTCACAATAGTGTTATAGTCAGAAGGATTTGATAGGACTACATTGTACTCTTGTTCAGGGCCAACTTTTTCGGTAGCTCTCTACTAAATCACTAGACAACTGTTTTTCACACCTAAATTTTAATCCTAAGCCCAACTTGGCCTTTTGCCATGTTTCACTATTCCCATTGCAAGTAGAAGACATCACATACATTGTGTGTCAGGCTAGTATTGTAGACTTTGTATGACAAATCATGCTTGATAGTCAGTTTGGGTGTGGAAACCAATATCTGTGTTAAAGGGTGTTCAGGGTCAATACTTGTACATTGTACAAGTCAGGGACACCATCGTACCATTTAACCAATTTAAATGAAAGTTCTTCTAGTTTATAGTCTCATCCAGAAACGGTTGTTGTGTAATTGTGAGTCCCAGTTGTGTTGTTGGCTGTCACAGGTACACATTCCAGTACTACACTTGACAAGCAGTAAATGATTTGTTATGACCTCTTTGACACAAATACATACATGCACTCTTTGTCAAGAGTTAAAGGTGTTTTTTACAAGGGTTCACATTGTAAAAGTGATATTCATTTCTCAACAAGAGATGTGTATGTCAATAACATTTTTGAATTAAAGTTTCAAATGTAAATATGTAAAGGTCCTTCAAATGTCTGCTTTCCAGTATTATATCAAACATCTGCATTTAGCAATTCAGTCTCTCTCTTAACATACTCTTAACACATACAATGCTGTGCGGAAATTGAATTTTTTTTTAATAGTGTAATGTAATATTCACAATGATATTTCCTGATGTCTATTTCTGTCAACTTCATTCCGTTTGTAGATACTACTCTGACAATTGAGGTCTCGGTTTACTAAGATAGACACAAGCTAAAACTATTCCATTGGTAGATACTACTCTGGCAATTGAGGTCTTGGTTTACTAAGATAGACACAAGCTAAAACTATTCCATTTGTAGATACTACTCTGGCAATTGAGGTCTTGGTTTACTAAGATAGACACAAGCTAAAACTATTCCATTTGTAGATACTACTCTGGCAATTGAGGTCTCGGTTTACTAAGTTAGACACAAGCTAAAACTATTCCATTTGTAGATACTACTCTGGCAATCGAGGTCTCGGTTTACTAAGATAAACACAAGCTAAAACTATTCCATTGGTAGATACTACTCTGGCAGTCTAGGTTTTGGTTTATTAAGATAAACACAATCTAAAACTATTCCATTGGTAGATACTACTCTGGCAATCGAGGTCTCGGTTTACTAAGATAAACACAAGCTAAAACTATTCCATTGGTAGATACTACTCTGGCAGTCTAGGTTTTGGTTTATTAAGATAAACACAATCTAAAACTATTCCATTGGTAGATACTACTCTGGCAATTGAGGTCTTGGTTTACTAGGATAAACACAATCTAAAACTATTCCATTGGTAGATACTACTCTGTCAATCGAGGTCTCGGTTTACTAAGATAGACTTATGTTAAAACTATTGTTGCAATGTGTTGATATAAACTAAATTATGGATAGGTGTGATTTTTGATGATTTATAAGTTCCATAATCTTGTAGTACAGTTTTTGGGACTGCTAATGTTTACACTATCTTGATCACAGGGTGATTAGATTCACACAACAGAGGACACTACTACTATCACCCACTTGTGTAATCGACCACTTCAGACAACAATATTTATAGTTTGTGTTGATCTTAAGTATTAAAGCTGAGGCCTCAAATGACAAGAGTAGTATACATACATGTACATTTGTAGCTCATCACATTGGATAATGACAATAAACACTTAAGGGGGGGGGGGACTAAATAGTTAGTCCCTTTTCTTAAACTTTGGGTTCAGGGGAGTCATTTCATGATTTTATTGCCAAGATCGTCTTCCAAAGGAATTAGAGCTGAACAGAATTAATCTATCATTCTGGGGAATTATCACATCTTAAGAAACAATGGATTGAAATTGTTACTCTCATTCTTGGTTCATTGGAGGTCCTTACGCAGGACACACTCCTAGGAATGTATCGACATGACTGTGCAATAGCAGAAACCCCCCCCCCCCCCCCCAAAAAAAAAAAAAAAAAAAAAAAAAAAAAAACCCAACAATTTCTACAGTGATAATTCCCCAGAATGATAGATTAATTCTGTTCAGCTCTAATTCCTTTGGAAGACATTTTTCTAAATTCTACTAAAAGCATAAAAGTGACTGGAACTTGTTACATAATGAATAATTTGGTGACTGTCTATATAGATAAAAATTAGTATTATGATTCAATATTTGTAAAAAGTATCCACACTATATTTATTTTTAGGTTGTCAATGAATGGATTTCATTGCATTCTAGTTAGTGTTTTGGCATTTCATTTGTATGCATTTGAGACAAGCACACATCTTGACTGTAAATCTACATTACTGTACAAAATATGAAAATTATGTTGCTTAGGAATAAAGTGGATGAAAAAATAAATAGTTATTTCCTGTATGTGGGATGTATGATACTCTAATTATACATGTATTAATTATGCCTAAAAAAACCACATTTATTGGAATCATGGATAATGGATATTGGATTTTTACTGTGATCTATTTAAATGTGGGATTATTACAGTAAATTGTGCATGTAGACAGTGTAATGAAAATCATAAATTATTAAAATAAAACAAACATACATACATACATACATACATACATACATACATACGGCAGACATATGATACATACATACATACATACATACATACATACATACATACATGCGTATGTACGTATACGTACATACAAACAAATACACACACACACACACACACACACACACACACACACATGTGCACACACAGAGATGTACACACACTAAAGCATTCTGTGTAAGTTTATATTTAATATTCAAATCTTGGTCATGTCAGCTCTTTTGTGATATTTAATAGCTTTGTTGTGAAAAACATAACACTGTGACATATTTATACTTGTAGATACTGTCCACAAGCAAATAATATATAATTACATTGGCTAAATTAAACTTTTCTATATTCATTTTCAGATGCTGCTGAGGTTGAATGATCAGTTGACAAAATTACAACAACAAGTCCATGTACAAATCCAAGAAAATGACGAGCTCCTTGAAGACATCAAAAGACAAAAAGAATTATTTCTTAGTAAGTTCAATCAATGGCTGTGATGTTGTATGATAGATCCCATGACCTTGCCATGGGGTATGAATCATACTGAGTTGCCCTAGCACTCAGTAAGGGTAGTGAAATAAATCCCATATAACTGTGTTTTCTCTCTTTCTCTGAGTTATCATAAATGAATCACACAAATGTAACTTGCATGTGTTAGGGTGTTTTCATTAGCACCTGGGTCCAGTAAATCTTTTAGTTCACCAGTGAAATTACCAGAGTGTAAAAGCTGTGTTATCCTGGGAGTGTCATGATGGGTGAATGGTTAGCGTGACCGGCTTGGAATCTACAGGTTGCAGGTTCGAGCCCCGTCGCTGCCTGCTGTTTGTTTCTGAGTGGCTAAAGTCCTTGGGCAAGATTTGAACCACGACTGTGCCTCAGTCAACCCAGCTGTATAACTGGGGACCTGGTAGGATGTAGGTTGCAATGTCAAGGCTTTAATCCTATGCGCTTAAAATGGCTGCAATGGATTGTATGCTCCCCGGGGAGTTGAGGAAGACTAAAGGGCCGTTGTGCTGTTCTGATCCGAGCCAGGGGTAATAATTGTAAAGCGCTTTGAGCACGGTGTGGGAAAGCGCTATATAAGAAACCAACATTATTAACATTATTATTATCCTACTAACCTTTTACCTCAAAGCTTGGACTTGTTTCTTTGAACTGCAGTACTCTGCTGTGTATTTAGTATTTGGTAATAAGTCGATAATGGACAAACAAACAAACAAACAAATGAATGAATGGAACAAACAAACTACAATACATTAATGTACATGTATACATATATCTTTGCAGTGACCAGGGTGTCCTCTAAATCAATTTGATGCACTGCTGCCACACACCAATTTCTTGTATTAACACACAAAATTCAATGTCTTCCCATCCCTTACTACATGATGTACACAAGAAAACTTACTTTTTATCATTTTTACATACATTACAAACATGTCCTTCATTAGAGGACAGACTCTCACATTGGATACAGTAGGAATTGCAGTACTTCATGTACAGTGTTAGAATAATAGTTCAAAACAAATGACAGTAATAGTTCAAAAACTGTCACATGAAATAAATACAGCTGATGACACTCCTGTGTGTCATTTCAGAAGCTTCAAAGATTGGAAACCATACATGTTAAACAATTGAAAACAATTTTAAATACAGTTTATTATACAACCCTTTATAAAAGAACTGATTGAGTGCTCCTGCCCAGCAAATCTATCAACAAATACAAAACAAATACAAACTATTTGCCATCTGGATTTTTCATTGTTCCTTTGTCAGTCTCTAAATCAAAATACATTTTGCATATTTTGTGAACCTTGCCTATACCAATCTTTGCAAAATAACAGATGGAACGGTCCTGTCCAGCACATTTAAAAACAGTTCAGAATATCTGCCATCTGAATATTTCATTGTCCACTATGTACAGCATTAGTTTCTAATTCAAAATATATGTAAAATATGTTTTTATGATCATTTTACACTCCAAGCTGTTTCTGTTTTTAGTGTATTTTTAAGTACTTTCTGTATTGAGGATGAATTTTCATTTGAATTTCTTTTAAATTTGTATTTCAATAGCTATCTTGATTTTATAAGATATTGCTTCTTTCAAAAAAAGTTATGATCTCTGGTTATGCTATCTATAATTGCAAGGGAAAGAATTTATAGCACTTGTAATGTATTTCATTTTCCCTAGGACATTGCTGTTTTGCTAATGTTTATCTTTTAATTAAAAACAGCAGTAGATTATGAACTGTGTTTTAACTGTAACATACATCATTAATGATGTTGTAGTAACAGGCAACTCACACAGCGACACCAGGGAAGGTACCTCTAATGAGCAGTCTTAAAGTATAAATTGGGAGTTATCTGTTTGTGAACCTGAAATTTAATCCCCTCACATTAGGTGACTCACAGGGTAATCCATGATACAGTGTAGTAAGTATCACATACATGCCCAACTGTATGTTTATACATACACTCTGAAGGCATGTAATATACAAAATGTTTTGAGAAATTTAGCAAAGAATGAAGAAGAATTAGAGATTTAAGAATTTAACACAAATGAGAGATAGTGTTCCATCAGGTGCACGGGTTGCTAAATGCTAGTGGTGTGTCTACATCAAATCTGTTATTGTTCCCAACACCACATGTGATCACTATTGGTAAGGCCACCACATCAAAGTAACTGCCATTTCTTTTTTTCATTTTGCAGAACAACAAAAAGATATTGTAAATTTGATCCCACCGGGATTTAAACTTCAGCATAATGTAGAAAATAGTGTATCAACAAGAAATGAGGAGAAACCCAAAGTTCATCCATATCATAATTTTGTAATACCTGTATTG